>NC_035161.2:14857576-14883578 GCF_001659605.2 Manihot esculenta
TTTACCTTTCTTCCCAAAACGAACCACTCCTTTCATTGGAGACACCTTGAGCAAATACCAGATCCCCCTCCTGAAACTCTACTAGTCTTCTGCGGATGTCTGCATAACTCTTCTGTCTGCTTGCAGCAGTCTTGATTCTCTCTCTGATTATGGGTACCACCCTGCTGGTGATCTCTACTAGCTCAGGCCCTGCCAAGGCTTTTTCTCCACTTCCCAAGCACAAGTGACCTGCACTTCCTCCCATATAAAGCTTCATATGGAGCCATCCCGATGCTAGCATAATGGCTGTTATTGTAGGCAAACTCCACCAAAGGTAGATGTTGCCTCCAAGAACCGCCAAAGTCCAGCACACACATTCTAAGCATATCCTCGATAGTCTGGATGGTCCTTTCGGACTGTCCGTCCGTCTGGGGGTGGAAGGCAGTACTGAAATCCAACCTAGTACCCATGGCATTCTGCAGACTCCGCCAAAACCTGGAGGTGAACTGGGGCCCTCTGTCCGACACTATCGAAACCGGAACCCCAAGCAGCCTGACGATCTCATCCACATATACCTGCGCCAACTTGTCCACAAAGTAGCCACTCCTGACAGGGATGAAGTGAGCAGATTTGGTGAGTCTGTCCACAATCACCCATATGGAGTCCAATCTGTTGGACGCTGCTGGTAACCCCACTACGAAGTCCATAGCTATATTCTCCCATTTCCACTCTGGAATAGGTAGCGGGTTAAGCATTCCAGCCGGCTTCTGATGTTCCAGCTTCACCCTCTGACACACTTCGCAGGCTGACACGAACTGTGCCACTTCTTTCTTCATCGCTGGCCACCAATAAACTTTCTTCAAATCTTGATACATCTTGGTGGCTCCGGGGTGAACGCTGTATCTTGCATTATGAGCCTCTCTCATAATGTCTCCTTTTAGCCCTATGTCATCTGGTACACACAATCGACTCCCATAGCGGAGGATCCCCTTACTGTCAAATCTGAACTCGCTGTCCTTGCCTAACTGAACAGTCCTGGCAATCTTTACTAACTCTGGGTCCTCATGCTATTTCTGAGCCACCTGCTCCAGAAACACGGGTGTCACTTTCATCTGAGCAACCAAGGCACCTGTACCAGACAACTCCAACTGTAGACCTTCATCAATGAGTTTGTAAAACTCCTTCACCACTAGTCTCCTCTCTGCCGTGATGTGGGATAGACTGCCTAGTGACTTCCGGCTTAGGGCGTCTGCCACGACATTCGCCTTACCCGGATGATACTGAATCTTGCAATCGTAGTCACTCAGCAGCTCTACCCATCTCCTCTGTCTCAAGTTCAGATCTCTTTGACTCAAGATGTACTGCAGGCTCTTATGATCTGTAAAGATCTCACATTTTACCCCATAGAGGTAATGCCTCCACATCTTGAGCGCAAAGATTACTGCTGCCATCTCAAGGTCATGTGTGGGGTAATTCAACTCGTGCTTCTTCAGCTGCCTAGAAGCATAAGCAATCACCCTCTCATTCTGCATTAGCACACAACCCAGTCCCACACAGGACGCATCACAAAAGACTGTAAAGTCCTCATCACTAGACGGCAGAGCTAAAACTGGTGCTGAAGTCAACCTCTTCTTAAGCTCTTCGAAACTCTCTTCGCACTGGTCGGTCCACACAAACTTTTGATTCTTCCTGGTTAACCTGGTCAGAGGAGCTGCAACTTTCGAGAAGTCCTGAACGAACCTCCTGTAGTAACCTGCAAACCCAGGAAACTCCTGATCTCCGTCACTGAAGTGGGTCTAGGCCAGTTAGCCACAGTCTCTATCTTCTTGGGGTCCACCTCTATCCCATTCTCTGACACTACATGCCCCAAGAACGAAATGCTCCTCAGCCAGAACTCACACTTAGAGAACTTGGCATACAAGCCATGTTCCCTCAAGGTCTGCAAGACCAACCGCAGATGATGGGCATGCTCCTCTGCATTCCTGGAATACACTAAGATATCATCTATGAAGACAATAACAAAGTGATCCAGGTACTGGCTAAACACTCTATTCATGAGGTCCATGAATGCTGCAGGGGCGTTAGTTAACCCGAACGGCATTACAAGGAACTCAAAATGCCCATATCTGGTCCTGAAAGCCGTCTTTGGCACGTCCTCGTCTCTAATCCTCAGCTGATGGTACCCAGATCTCAGATCTATTTTGGAGAAACAACCCGCTCCTGCTAGCTGGTCGAATAGATCGTCGATCCTTGGCAAAGGGTACTTGTTCTTGGTAGTGACTTTGTTCAACTGTCTGTAGTCGATACAAAGTCTAAGGGATCCATCCTTCTTTCTCATGAACAAAAACTGGTGCACCCCAAGGTGAAGTGCGGTCGGATGAAGCCCTTGTCTACCAACTCTTGCAACTGTTCCTTCAACTCTTTTAATTCTGCTGGCGCCATCCTGTAGGGAGGGATAGAGATCGGTCGGGTTCCAGGCATCAATTCTATCTCGAACTCTATCTCCCTAGCAGGTGGTAAACCTGGCAGCTCGTCTGGGAAGACGTCTAGAAACTCTCTAACCACTGGCACCGAGGCGGGCTCTCTAACCTGACTGTTAAGCTCTCTCACATGAGCCAAATACCCCTGACATCCCCTCCTAAGCAACCTACGAGCCTGAAGAGCTGATATCAGACCTCTAGGTGTACCCCTCTTGTCTCCTCTGAAGACAACCTCAGACCCATCTTGACCTCTGAACCTGACTACCTTGTCCCTGCAGTCCAAGGTAGCACCATGGGTAGATAACCAGTCCATCCCTAGAATGACGTCAAAATCTGTCAAGTCTAGAACCACAAGGTCGGCGGGACAAGCATCTTCCCTCAACAAACACAGGACTACACTGGCAGACTGACTCTGCCACTGATGGATCACACTTGGGTCCACTGACCCAGAGAGGACACTCTAACTCAGAGATCATCAACCCTAACCTCTGGACGGCTCTCGGTGTAACAAAAGAATGAGATGCACCAGGGTCCATCAAGGCATACACATCTGAACAGCCAATGACTAAGTTACCTGCCACTACGGTGTTAGATGCATCTGCCTCCTGTTGAGTCATTGTGAAGATCCGTGCTGGAGCTGATGGACCTTCACCTCTGAAACCCGCTGAAGAAGAGGCTGCCCCTCTCCCTCTGCCTCTGCCCACTGGCCTGCGTTATGGCTGGAGCTGCTGGCTGTGCTACACTGCCTGAAGCTGTCTGCTGGGACTGTGCCATCGGGCTGCTCTTGGACAATCTCGAGACATATGCCCCTCCTGACCACAATCTGTAACAGGCCGTCGTCCCAAACCGACATACTCCTCTGTGTGGCTTACCACACCTTGCACAAAACTGCATTATCCGCACCAGAGCTTGAGCCACTCCCTAGTCCCAGACTGGACTTAACCTTGTTCCAAAACTTGTTCTTCTTTGGCTTCTTGGTGGTACTGCTCCACCTCTTGCTGCCTGAAGCTGCTGCACTAAAAGAAGAAGAGCCTGGGGTCTTAGAACCAGAAGGTTGTGCCACTGACTGCTTGACTGTCCCTTGAACGATGGCACTGGCCTCCATTTTCCGGGCCATATCCACTATGGCATGGAAGCTCTCCCTATCTACTGACTGGATCAAGGAGGAATATCTGGAGTGGAGTTTCATGATATACCTCCTTGACCTTTTCTGATCCGAGTCAAGATTCTGCCCTGCAAATGGCAACAGCTCCAAGAATCTGTCTGTGAACTCCTCTATACTCATCTCATCAGTCTGTCTCAACTGCTCGAACTCTATCATCTTTAGCTCCCTTGAACTATCTGGGAAAGCCCATCCTGCAAACTCGTTTGCAAACTCTTCCCAAGACATGCTATCCACTTTCGGGTTCACATAATTCTTGAACCACTCTCGTGCCTTCTTGCACTTAAGAGTGAACCCAGCCATCTGAATGGCTCTACTGTCATCAGCCCCAATCTCATCTGTGATCACCTTGACCCTCTCAAGATACACAAATGGGTCATCCCCTTTTTCATACTGGGGAGCACCCAACTTCATGTAGTCTGTCATCTTGACCTTGCTCCCACTAACTGAGCTAGGTCTAGGAGTTTGAGTAGCTGGGGCTGCTGGTTCTGTAGGTGGGGCAACATTTTCTGAAGTAGGGTTTGGATAGTAAGGTGGGGGTGGATACATTGGGTATTGTGAATACGGTGGGTAGTAGGGTGGGTATGGCATCTGTGTGGGATAAGGGGTGAAGCTAGGGTAATCCGATGTACCTCCCATCGAATACCCTGGGATTTTGTGAGAAGGGTGGGTAGTAAGGTGGCTGAACAAATCCCGAGGCCTGAGTGCCTCTTTGGGATTCTCCCATTCCTTCTTTTGACATACTAACTCCCAAACTGCCATCCCTCCTTTGCTCTACATCCATTTCATCCCCCATGTCCTCTGACGCTCCTCCCTGAACTGTTCCTCTGACTGATCTGCTTCTACCCAGATCCAAAGACCTTCTAGGGTCTCTCACTGATCTGTCCCTGTTGGACCTGCTTGACATTGCCCTAGGCAATGTAGGAGGACGGGCGCTCATGCCCTCATCCTCAGGTGGTACTCCAGTCAATCTTGCTGATCGACGAGTTCCTCTCATCCTGTTTTCTGGAAAACAGTACACATCACATAAACATTAGCATCATATGGTTCATGTGGGCACACATGAACCCTCATCACATATCATTAATGCACATGCATATAATCATGGCATTTCACATCATCATGCAAGACAGGACCCCACATCCTATCCTAGTGGACATGATCTTCCTATTGTGCTTGACCTTCTATAACATCTATGAGCCCGACACTCTAGGTCCGACCATATGAACCTAGGGCTCTAATACCATTCTGTAACGACCCGAAAATCAGACCGCTACCGGCGCTAGGATCCGGGTCGACTTAAGGCCGCCGAGACCCGTAGCAAGCCTAACATGAAACCTGTAAAACCTGTTTAATCCCATACATGATCATCAATATACATAAAAATTTAAAACTTTTCTTTTTCATCATTCCTCATACACCAAACTCAACCTGTGCACTAACATAATCATAAACTTGACCCCTCAGTGGGATCTCATCAATGCCCCAATGGGCGATACATCATAAGTTGAGTTGGTTAAACATAAACATCAATAGACATTAAGATCATGTATCAACAAGGGATTACAATACTCATAGGGTCAAGCACAACTATAACCTCAATATACCTCATCACATAACATACTGTAATCTCTTACATTACATCATAGTACAATTGTCATGTCCACAATCTAACTTATTACATAAACATACTTCAAAACTCTGGCTAACCTCCTGGTCTACCCTGTACCTGCACATCTGGGGTTAGGGGAGAGGGGTGAGCTACAAAGCCCAGTGAGCAGAATAGTAAAACATTTAAAACATATGATAACATGAAATGCATCACATCACAGCTAATCACATCAAGGATGAATTTGTCACCAATAGTCCTCTACATGGTCCAACTGTGCCAGGGGCGTAGAATGGGCCTCACTGGTCTTTCTCTTTCATAACATAACATAACATTCCATAATGCCAGGGGCGTAGAATGGGCCTCACTGGTCTTTCTCTTACATAGTGCCAGGGGCGTAGAATGGGCCTCACTGGTCTTCCGTACCGTATCATCATCATATCATAACATACGAGGACTAAAGGATCATTCAACATTCATCCACATCATCAACATATTATGCAATGCAACATATTCGTGAGTTCTAATGCAAGCACCCTATTATATCTCATGGCATTCATGATGCGTGAATCATGCTCAAATGGGTTTATTTATTTAAAAACATAAGAGTTATCCCACTCACCTCTGGCTAGCTCTGACACTGACTGAAGCAGCTGACTCACTGCTGGGGTCCTCGGTTCCTCAGGTCCGAACCTACACAGGTGGACTCAAATGAGGGACCAAACAACTAGAACATAACTCTAAAAATATCCCCCAAAAACCCCCTGAAACATCACCAAACATCCATGCAAAACATGCAAGAAAAGGCTGGACAGGGCAGGTTCGGCGGCACCTTCGGCGGCCGAAAGTCCCTCCAGAGCCGAAAGTCAGGCACTTTCGGCGGCACCTTCGGCGGCCGAAAGTCCCAGACAGAGACGAAAGTCTCCTTTCGGGGGCAAGCTTCGGCAGCCGAATGCTGCCTCCACAAGGGGGTTCGGCGGCCGAAAGTTCCTTCGGCTGCCGAACCTGGTTTCTCCCAAATGGGCAGAAACTTGGCTCAAATGAACCTCTTGCCTCCCAAAACCTCAAATCAAGCATAAACTGGTTCTAAAACATGCATACATATCATACATCACACCTAGGGGTCTCAAACTATCAAATACCCCAACTACAACACTTCAAACATGCCACATTGTTCAAAATCATCACATTTGCTCAAAAACTCATACAACCCTAAACATGCCATTCTACCCCGAAAAACAACTTAAAACTTACTTAAAACATACAATGAGCTTAAGATCGGCTCTTACCTCTTGATGATCGAGAGAGAGGCGACCTAAACTCGGAGATCCAAGCAAATGAGCTCCTGAGTTCCCAAAGCTCCAAAACTTGTCTTAAATGCTCAAAACTTGCAAAGTGAGGTGAAAACTCAAGAAAAATGGAGGAGATTTGGAGAAAGAACACAAGGTCTAGGGAGAGGGAGGTCGGAAGCTAACTGTGGCCGAAAATGGGAGAAAGCTCGCCCATTTTGGCTAAGTGACCCATTTATAGGTGGCTGGCCAGGCCACGTTCAGGGGCCGAAAGTGCTTCCGTATGCATGCCATGTTCGGCGGCCGAACTTGAGTTTCGGCGGCCGAACCTGGACTTCCCTCACTCATGCTTTCGGGGGCCTAACGTGCCTCCAAAACGCATGTATGTTCGGCGGCCGAACTTGACTTTCGGCGGCCGAACCTGAGTTTTCCACCAAGGACTTTTCATGCAAAAACTCATTTAATTTTCATTCAAAATCATCAAAAACCTTAAAACATCTCATGAAAACATGGTTTTACCCCTTCTAGAGGTCTCCGACATCCGAGATTCCACCGGACGGTAGGAATTCCGATACCGGAGTCTAGCCGGGTATTACAGGACCAGGCTCATACTGACTTCATTTTTCACATTGAACGCGGGTCTTACTAAAGCAAGCCAAACTAAAATAGAAATCAGAAATGGATTCTTTTTATTTTAATAGCTTGACTGAAGCTATTGGAAGCAACTGGACTCTCTCCTTAGCGAGGTCCTAGAATAAACTAGTTAGTTTGCGGTGCTACGAAAAGCTATCAAGCTGATTGGGGGCTATAGAATGAGCATGTGTCAAAATTTTGAGTTATTTTTTACTTATTTATTCTAAAGAGTGGTTCACTGTTTTAAGTAATTTATTCTAAAGAGTGGTTGACTGTATACATTTTGGTTTTTGGTTGCGTCTGAACAATTATAAGCCCTTAGTTCTTCAAAGAATTGATTCATAGAAATGGAATATTATTTCGGTTCTGCTTTCTTACTTTAGAAAGACTTGAAAGTTCGGAAATGTGGTTTGGTTGGTTGTTGACCAACAGAAAGCATGGGATAAAGATGCACAAACAAAAGAAGAAATTCAAATGGAACATCATCTGAATTCATCAGAATCAATATCAATTACCTAAACCGAGACTGAAACCATTTTACTGAATGACTTGATCGATCGTACTAGATAGAAAGCCTCAGATGGATTATAAACCTTTCATAAGAAATTCCTCTATCTAATACCTGCGCATGAAAAGTCCAATGCGCTGAGCTTATGCCCAGTGGGTGAATAACAATATATATATATATTCATTCAAGTATAATAGGAATACTCATGACAGATATAATGAAATCATTTTATAAAAAGCAAGTGAAAATTTAATATGTCAGTGAGCGAAAAGTGGACAAATTAGGTCATGAAATTTTATAACTGTAAGGTCATTCATATTTTGGTAACCATCTTGTGTGCATGCTAGCAAAACATTAACATTTCTTCCTCCCTTTCTTCCGTTTCTGAGGTTTCTTTCAGTTTCTTAGTAAAAATGGATGACGGTATTCTGCCTAAAGAGTAGACATATGTAATAAATAAGAGAATACTAAAGATTCGAGCCCTAGAATTTCTCAATTCTGACACAAGGTACTTATTAGATCGAAAAAGTACGTTAGATCTAATAGAATTATTTTGCTGTATCCAGACTAATATCAATCCAACCCATTTCATGAATAAAATGCGACCAATTAACTAACCAACAAAACTACTTGTTACAAATAACATCTTGTTGTTGCATCAAAACATATAAATGTTGACTAATCTGACTAACATTGAACTTGGTAAAATGAAATAGTTAAATAATTGAAAAATGAGATTATTCAGGAATACAAATTGAATGCTAAGATTACACATTGAATTTCTAGTAGTAGATCCATAATAAAAAAAGTGTTTGTGATTGTTCCAGAAGAAATGAAACAAAAGATAGGGTAGAGCTAGGACTGTAGAAAAACTCTTAATAAAATTTAAGGCAAAAAATCAAGGAAAAAAATAAAATTCTTAACTAAAATATATATCATATACTTTCCATAAAAATAAAACTATTTTTTTGGTCCATTTATTAGTATCTTAATTTATAACATTAACATTTTATTTTGATGAGATTTTGTTAAATGTTGATTATCACATACTTATTGGCATATTTTTTATTTGCTCGAATTGACTATTTTAATATTTAGATTCAATTTTTTCAACATGTATAAAAAAATTTTAATTCTCGATTTTTATTTGATTTTAACCTAAAATTTATTTTAAAATTTGACATAATTCAATATTTATCATATTAATATTTTTTAATAAATAATAATTCAATAATTCAATATTTATCGTATTAATATTTTCTAATAAATAATAATTTAGTACTAATTATAAATTAATTACTTATCGAATACTTTTTATTAAATAAAATATTATTAAATAAATATTTCCATAGGTTCAATTGTATTACTAAGACTAATAAAATAATTTAAAAAATTAAAAAATAATATTTAAAACAATAATTTATAAAACTGCATTATCAAGTAATATATATATATATATATATATATATATATATATATATATATATATATATATTTCATAGTTACAATATAGCTCATTTTAATAATAAATATTTTAATTTTAGATTTAGTGTTTCAAAATTTTTAACTTAAATATAATGATGGTCTCAATTTTAAATTATGATATCAATTTTAAATTTTATATTCCCAATTTAAAATTAAAAGATTAATTTTGATTTTAAATTGAAATTACAAATTGTTATTTTTTTCTAATCAGTAAAATAATTAGTTAAGTTTTTTATTAATTTTTTATTTTTTCAATTGGTTCAGTTTTAATTTTTTAAATTTCAGAATATTTAATTAATTTAATTAAATTAGTTGTAAATTCGAATTTATTTAGGTATCCGACCAACAAATTAGAAAGTAGGAAAGATAGTGTATTAAATGGGTTATAACAAGAAAACACTTCAAAAAATAAAACAATTTGCCCTTAACCAAGAGAACACTTCTAATATTTATAATACAAATCATATTTAAAATATATATACAATGGGTTATAAAATTAGTGTTTAAATTCTATTAAATATATAAAGTCAATGGCAAAAAAAATATATAATGCCCTTAACCTACGTTTAAGACATAAAAATTAAAAATAATTCACTTATAACTATTTCATTAATAAAAATACAAGTTTTAATTTATTGATTTTCTCTCCTTATTCGTTTTATCATTATATAGAAAATAAAATTTATTATAAATAGATCACATAACCATTAAGAAAATATTAAAAATACTGCTACCAATATTAAATTAATTTATAAAAAAACTCTTAATAAAATTTAAGGCGAAAATTTAATGAAAAAATAAAACTCTTAACTAAAATATATATCACGCACTTTTCATAGAAATAAAACTATTTTTTGTCCATTTATTAGCATATATCCGTTTGTAAATCGATTTGTATTTATTTAATTTTAAAAATAAATTTCATATTTGTTTAATAAACCATTTGATTTTACAAATGTGTTACATATCCATTTGTGAATATATTAGTATTCATTTAATTTGATGGACAGATTAGACGTTTATTTGCAAGTTCATTTGTTCATTTGTTCATTTGTTCATTTGTTCATTTGATGGACAGATTATACATCTGTTCGACAAGCTATCTATGTCTATTTAATCTTATAAATATATTACACGTTCATTTGTTTGTGAATATGTTTGTATTCATTTAATTTTACAAATAGATTATGTGTTCATTTGCAACGTCCGTTTCAAAAGCCATTTATTTCTATTTAATTTTTCAAACTGATTATATTTTTATCTGTGAATCTACATGCCTTCATTTAATTTTACAAACGGATTGTACATTCATTTAAAGAGTTGTCTATATCTATTTAATTTTATAAATGAATTACATATGTATTTGTATATACTTAATTTTACAAACAAATTACACTTTGTTGAGTTTATTTAATTAATTTTGCAAACAGATTACACTGTCTTTTTAAAAAATTATTTATATCTATTTAATTTTACTAATATACTAGTTGTCCTTCCCCATATAAAGGAAGATCCCTCTTCCTTCAACAATAGTACATAATGATTTTTATCATATTATGAGACATTTATATGAGACCTATAAGAAAATTTAAATATTCTAATTTTAGAATATTTTTATTTAATTTTATTTTTAAATTATTTTGACCTCTCGCTAATAATGGAGATTGAATAAGAACTCACCACGAGTTAAACTCGAATCAATCTCGAGTTCATTAAATATTATATAAATCTTGCTCAAACTTATAAATTTTTTTAATAAACAAGTTTAAACTTGAAAAAAATAAGTTCTATTGGATTACACCCTAACTATTTGAATTACAAATAGAATTCTTAACAGATTAAATATACTAGTTGTTTGTATCACAAATAGATTTATAAATTGATTAGTAGTTTGCATCATAAACGAATTTATTTATAAACGGATTGCTCGTTTATATATGAAATTTCATTTATAAATAAGTGGGAATATAAAAATGAAAAATATAAATAAAAACTATTTGTATAACTGCTATTTTGTTTAATGAATCTGTTTATAATGTAAACTAATTATTTTTTATTTAAAAAATTATAAATAAGATTTATACAAATAGAAAAAAGTTTTTTAATCCGTTTATAAATTAAATTACAAACGAAGTTTAATTTTTTTTCTTTTAAGTAAAAGATCACACACTACCCCTAACAAGAAAACTCACCCCACCATTATAATAAGCTCATGTAACTCCAAAAGTTTGTTGGAACTCCTAGTTTTCATATTGTACGGCATTGGTCATTGCTGATAGACAATCGCAACCAGAGAGGAAATTACCCAAGTTTAAAGACTCTAGGTATGTCCAAAATGGGATCTCAACAATAAACCAAAAACTTAAAAGAGTAAAGCAGAAGAAAACTCAAACCCCAAGTCTTCTCTGCAGCCTCTATGCTCAACACCAATGACTACCAGAAAGAAAAATCGGCACCATGATACTTTCATCATGTCATAGCCATGGAGGGGTCAATTTGAGGCTTACAATCCTCCAGCGCCAATTCTATCGATCTCTCCAAACTCCAATAGCTACTAACCAATGCAGAGCTTTTTAAGGCCAAAAACAGATCTCAATAGAGTATTTTATAAACCAACAAAAGATAACAAACTATGCAACCATAACAAGAAAATCTACCGAGTTGAATTCAATTTTATGCCTGTCATATAAGGCTCATTTTGCTTGGGCATAGGAGCCCCATGCTAAATCTTTGAATTTGGTGGTAGTGCATTCACAACCTGAATTAACTGTTTTTTCAATAAAATAATTTGTCATTATAAATTAAAAAATTATGACTATCTTACTAATTGATTTTGTAACTAAATTTGTCAGAGTAAATTTGTCTAGGACTAAGTATTGGTTGGTTTGGTTCGATACAAAATTAAAACGACTAAAACCGATTTAACAGAATTAAATGCTTGTTCTCTCGAGCATATAGCAATGATAAAGAATTTAATCGGCATAACTATTTGTTTATTGCAATAACAATAATTTATCGCTTTAAACTAATTTATTATGAAAAATTGTGTCTATTTATTGGAATAACAGTAATTTATGATTTTAAACTAATTTATTATGAAAAATTATGTGTAAGAATAAAAAGATAATTTTTTTATCAGAATAAATAATATTTTGTCACAATTTTATTTGCATTTAATGATCAAAATACATAGTTTTATAGTGAGTAAATAATATACCGTGATAAAATTATTTTTGTCAAAATTGTAAATAATTACTAAATTATTTTTTCATGATTTTATTAGTTGTAATTTTATTTATTAAAATTTTTATTGTGGTAATATTTTATTTGTCATATGTTTATTCCTATGACAATATTATTTATCAAAAATATATAATAATAGAAAATAATTTTATAAAAAATACGACAGCATGAGAAATAATTTTTGACAAATATATTGAAGGTGGTAATTTTTTTTTTGAATATAGGTAGACATACTAAATAATTTTTGTTAGACTAATAATGAAATCGTAAATACTTAGCTAAATTATTTTAACCTAACAGTTTTTTTTTGTTTAACATAGATAAGTGTAACAAATATTTTTTTGTTACCTTAATGATAAAATTATAAATTATTATTAAATTATTTTTTTCATAATTTTATTAGTTGTAATTTATTTATTAGATCTTTTATTGTCCCATATTTTATTTGTCATATGTTTATTCACATGACAATGTTATTTGTCAAAAATTATATGATAAAGAAAGTAATTTGTCAAAAATTATATGATAAAAGAAAGTAATTTAGAGCATGACAAATAATTCTTGACAAAAGTACTTAATGTGATAAATTTTTTTATGAA
This sequence comes from Manihot esculenta, assembly GCF_001659605.2. Taxonomy (NCBI): domain Eukaryota; kingdom Viridiplantae; phylum Streptophyta; class Magnoliopsida; order Malpighiales; family Euphorbiaceae; genus Manihot; species Manihot esculenta. Next base: position 14,870,564 of record NC_035161.2, read on the forward strand.
AATAAGTAGACATAATAGATACTTTTCATTACCTTAATAATAAAAAATTTAGGTAAATTCTTATGAATGGTGACTATTTCTTTTGATAAAAAAATATTTAAAACTACAAAATTGAAACATGTGATAATTGAAATTATGATAAAAATAACAATTATTTTAAAAGTAATCAAATTATCTTGATAAAATATTTTAAAATAAAGATAAAAAGTGTTTCATAATAATTTTTTGTCAATTTTAAATATATATATTTTTTTTAAAAGGAGGGATAGAGCCCTTTAATTTATTATACGATCATGAAAAACATTTATACAGTCAGCATCCAAGAGGAGCTTAATACTAGATGAAGGCAAATCAATAAGACTCATACCAAAAACTCCACCATGCGCACTATTCGCAAGATAATCCGCTACCATATTAGCTTCCCTATATATTTTTACGACCTTAACCTCCCATTCCCGCCGGATAAGAGCTCTGCAATTAACAACTAAAGACTGCAGTCTATAAACACCACTGTCTTGACCTTGAAGAAGCTGAACAGCAACTTGAGAATCAGTTTGGATAACAATTTTCCGCCATCCCCTACTCCAAGCCACATTCAAAGCATGATATATGGCCCATAATTCTGTCCCAACCACACCACAAACTCCCAACACACAACGAAAACCAAGTAGCCATTTACCATAATTGTATCGAAAGGAACCCACACAGGTTGCAGCTCCTGAATTTTGTTTTTTGTTTAACTATCAACAATAATTTTATATTTAATAAATTAAATCTCCATTTATTTATAAAAAATTATTTATATTTAAAAAATATCTTTTATAAAAATATTTTTTAATAAGATAATTTATTTTTTATTATTCAATTAAAATATTAAAAATAAAATATATTAATAAATTTATATATAAAAACTTGATAAGATTTTTAAAATTTGAAAAACAACTTTCTCCTTTAAGGAAAAATCAATTTCTTTAAAATAATTTAATTTAAAAAATATTTTTTTGTTAAATTTTTAAGTATCTAAATATTAAAAAATATTTTCTATAAAATAAAAAATTTTAAATCATAATTTTTTTTTTCATACATGTATCATGGTTTTTGTTCCTTAAATGCATGTATCATAGTTGATATAAAATAAAATTAGATAACATATGAAATAATGTTTAAATTTCATTAAATATATAAAGTCAATGGCATATTTTTTATTTGCTCCAATTGATCATAATTTTTTTCAACCTGTACAAAAAAAGTTTTTAATTCTCAACTTTTATTTGATTTTAACCTAAAATTTCTTTTAATAACAATAAATTTATTACTAATGCATATTGAATTATTATTAATAAAATTGAGTGGCAATCATCCTGTTAATAATTACGTTAAATAATAAAAATTTATCCAATGTTCTATAAATAAATTTAATTATTAATATTATTATAATTAATATTAAATAAAAGTTAAAATTATTTTATTAATAATTTTAATTATATCAAAACCTCTATTATAATTTATAATTTAAAATTTAAATAAATTTACCATTTTAAATCAAATAAGTAATACTAATTGATTTAAATTATTTTATTTATTAGAATAAAATTAATAAAATTATATATATTATTAAAATTATTCATGATAATTTAAAATTATTACGTGAAAATTAATTTTAATTAAAAAATAATATAAATTTACTATTCAAAATCATAAAAATTTAAAATTATTATTCATATACTTACATTCTAATTTTATTATCTTTTTATATAAAATTATATAAAAAAATAAGTTATATGAAAATTAAAATTTTATTATTTATAAAATAAATCACTACTATTATAATGAGTATAAAAACTGTTTATAATATGAGATCGACATCTATCGTATGTTTTGCTTCTTTTAATCAGTGCCAATATGTTGGAGAACAAAGCAACTCACTTGATTGATTCCTTCTATTTCTGTTATTTAATATGATTTTAATTTATAAAATAAATCACTACTATTATAATGAGTATAAAAACTGTGTAACACACGCTAGATAAAAGTTATTAATTATAAAAGAGCGCATACCTTAATAATATATATTGAAGGTGGTAATTTCTTTTTATGTATATAGATAGACATGCCAAATAATATTTGTTAGACTAATAATGAAATTGTAAATACTTAAATAAATTATTTTAATTTTATTAGTTTGCAATTTTATTTGTTTTGTTGGAACATTTATTGTGGAATATTTTAGGGAGTGATATATTTATTCATATCTAAATATTATTTGTCAAAAACTATATAATGATGAAAATAATTTTATAAAAAAATATGATAGTAATTTGGAGCATTTATAATACAAATATTTAACCTAATAGTTTTTTTCAACATATGACAAATATTTTTTATTAATTTAATGATAAAATTATAAATAATTATTAAATTATTTTTTCATAATTTTATTAGTTGTAATTTTATTTATGAGAATTTTTATTGTACCCATATTTTATTTGTCATATATTTATTCTTATGACAATATTATTTGTCACAAATTATATGATAATGAAAGTAATTTGGAGCATCACAAATAATTTTTGACAAAAATAATAATTTTTTTGATGTATATAGGTAGGCATAATAAATATTTTTTATTATCTTAATAATAAAAAATTTAGATAAAATGCGTGAACATTTTTTTTGGAAAAAAAATATTTAAAACTACAAAATTGATATATGTGGTAGTGGAAATTATGATAAAAATAATAATTATTTTAAAAGTAATCAATTATCTTGGAAAATATTTTAAAATAAAGATAAAAAGTGTTTTATAATAATTTTTTATTAATTTTAAATATTTTTTATTTTTTTATTTAACTATCAACAACAATTTCACATTTAATAAATTAAATCTCTATTTATCTATAAAAAATAATTTATATTTTAAAAATATTTTTTAATAAGATAACTTATTTTTTATTAGTTAATTTAAATATTAAAAATAAGATATATTAATAAATTTATATATAAAAACTTATTAAGATTTTTAAAATTTGAACCCGTTAAGAAAAATCAATTTCTTTAAAATAATTTAATTTTAAAAAATATTTTTCATTAAATTTTTAAATATTCAAATATTAAAAAATATTTCTATAAAATAAAAAATCATAAATCATAATTTTTTTTCATACTTAAATATAGTGTATAAATTTCATTAAATATATAAAGTCAATGGCATAAAAAATATATATATCATGCTCTTAACCAACTTTTAAGACATAAAAGTTTAAAAGTAGTCACAACTACTTCATTGATAAGAATATAAAAATCTTAATTTACTGATGATCTCTTCTTGATTCTTTTTATCATTAGGCAGAAAATAAAATATTATTAGAAATAGATCACATAAGTATTAAGAAAATATTAAAAATACTGGTATCAATATTAAATTAATTTCTAGAAAAACTGTTAATAAAATTTAAGGCGAAAAATCAATGATAAAAAAACTCTTAACTAAAATATATATAGGTACTTTCCATAAAAATAAAACCATTTTATTGGCATCTTAATTCATAAAATTACTATTTTATTTTGATAAGATTTTATAAAATGTTAATTATTATATGCTTATTGGTATATTTTTTATTTGTTCCAATTGACTGTTTTGTTATTTGAATTCAATTTTTTATTTGTTTCAATGTACAAAAAAGTCTTTAATTCTCAATTTTTATTTGATTTTAACCTAAAATTTCTTTTAAAATTTAACATCCAATTATATTAATACCATCCTCATTTATATGTATATAGATCTCTTATTAAATATAAAAAATAATTAAATAACTTAATATTTATCATATTAATATTTTCTAATAACTAATAGTTTAGGACTTAATTATAAATTAATTACTTATTAAATATTTTTATTAAATAAAATATTATTAAATAAATAGCTCTACATGTTCAATTGTATTACTAAAATTAATAAAATAATTTAAAAAATAAAATATAATATTTAAAACAGTAATTGATAAGACTGCATTCTCAAGCAAAGTATATATATATATATATGTTGGTATCAGAGCCAAGGAATTTTGTGCATGGAAAGGAATTTGTTATTGAAAATTTTGAAAGTTATGTTTTGAGTATGCCAACTGAACCCGTTTTAGCCAAGGTTTAGGCGTCATAGGGTATAACAGGCAGTGGCCGCGACATAATTCAAGACTTTTAAAATGGATCATTTTCTATGTAAATCAGCAAGTACAGTAAAATCAGATGATTCAGAGTCTTCAGAAATTGAAAAGGTAATAAATAAAAATGAACTAATATTGGAGGATTTTGTAAAAGCAATAGATGAATGGGAAATTCCTAAAGTAGATAAAGAACATATTTATAAAATTCCAAAGTTTAATGTTTTTAAAACAGATTATGTAATTAAAACAGAAGAAAGAGATTTTCAATTAAATAAACCTTTTGAGAAAATAACTCTTTTATTAGGAAGAACATTAAATCACCATAGGAGTAAAAAATATAAGTATATTCATATAGGATTAATACAGGTAGGAATAAAACCTTTAACTAGGGAAGGATTAAACACTAGTATTTTAGCAGTAGTAAGAGATGCAAGATTTTTAAATTTTCAGGATTCCTTGTTAGGATCTATAGAAACTAGTTTAAGTGAGGGACCAATATCTTTGAAGTATATCCAGATATGACAATATCATTAAATGATTTAAACATTTTAGACAGTATAGTTTTAGAAATAAAAACTCATAATTATAAGATGAAACAAAAGTCTATTCCGATAGCATTAATATATAAAATTCATTATAAAGCGATGAATTCGGCCTTTGGAGCAAAGTATAAATTACAACCAAAAAGGGGAGAAACAAGACTTTTACAAACAAATTTAACTAAAACAAATACAGTAATTCCTAAAACAATTCAATGGAAAGACATAACTTTGCCAGAAGAATGGATATTAGAGGGTATAGTATCTCCACCAGAACAAGAAAGAGTAAAACCAAATACAAGTTTAAGTATGATAGAACAGTTTGAAGATGGTAAAGTATCATTGAAATTTAATAGAAGTATGAGCAGTAGGTATACGGAGTCTTCGTCCTCTGAAATAACATAAGATATAGGAAGAGTTTCAAACCTACCATCAGTGATATATGCAGCATATAAAGGAGATGAGCCTAAAACCGCAATTCAGACTATAGTAAAACCCATATTTTCAACATCAGATATCCCAGATAGACATCATAAAATGAAAGGAGTTTATTATAGTTCTTCTGTACCCCAGGCAGTTTATAACCCTGTAGAAAATTATTTAAATCAACAGGCTGAAATAGCACCTTCATCACCAGAATCACCATCAGCATCTGCTATAACAGAAAATATAAATAATATAAACAGAGAATTAAATGTTCTTACTAAAGCAAAGATTGAAAAGAAATTTCTAAAAGAAATAATTAAGACAAAAAATTTAAGAATATTAAATAAGATTGTTAAAGAAAATAATTTTGAAAAGTTAAAAGAAGAATATTTTGAATATATAAATAAAGAAGGAAAAATAAAATTTTTTGAATGGTTTGAATTAAGAAAAATAAAAAGCATAAATCCACTAACAGTAAGAGATAAGAGGCCAGAATGGATTGTAAATTATAAAGCAATTCAAAGTGATTTTCCACCTAAAACGATTAGTAAAATAAAACATGGAGAAAATGAAATAATTTGTGCACCACATAAAATAACTAAAGAAAATGATACAGATAAAAAGGTAATAGAACAAAATAATTTCAGTAATGCAAGTTTAATTTGTATAGGCACTCAATTAAAAAAGATAGAAAAAATTTTAAAAGAAAAAGAGCTAGAAATAGAAGAGAAGAAAGAAATAAAACCACATGTATTTAAACCATATCAAATATCTAGTTCAAGCCAAAAAGAATTAAAAGCTAATAAAAATGAATTTTTGCAAAGTCTAAAAGACCAGTTAAGTAAAATAGAAACTTCAGAATCTAGTAAAAATATAATTCCGGAAACTCCTCTATCTAGAAATATAAATGCATTAGAAGAAGAGTTAGAATCTGAAACTGAACAAAGTCAGCCAGATTCAGAAGATATAAAGCAATTTGAAATAAATTCTATATCACATAGAGAAATAGTAAGTAGAGCACCAGATTTAAGATTAATAGAAAAGCCAAATATTACATCTCAGTTTAAATATAATGCTTCAACAGTATATGAATGGAATATAGATGGATTGTCTGAGTATAATATTTTAATTTACTCCAACAAATGACTATGGCAGCCAATGCATATAAAACCCAGTCTTTTGCTTCAGACAGAGCAATAGCTGAAATAATAATAGCAGGTTCCACAGGACAATTAAAAAGTTGGTGGGATTACCATCTAACAGATATACAACAATTAGAAATTTTAAATTCAATCCAAGTGGACAGTGATGGTGAACCCATATATAATGAATTAGGAGAAACTATTCAGGATGCAGTATCCACCTTAATTTTAACAATCTCTTTACATTTTATAGGAGACCCATCCCTTTTAAAAGATAAAAATGCTGAATTATTGAGTAATTTAAAATGTAAAAAATTAAGTGACTTCCAAAATTATAAAACCACTTTTCTAACAAGATTGATGTTAAGGGAAGATTCAAATCAAGATTTTTGGAAAGAAAAATTCTTAGCAGGACTTCCTTATTTCTTAGGAGAAAAAGTCAGGAACAATATAAAACAACAATTTGGTAACCCAATTCCATATAAAATATTAACATATGGCCAACTGGTAAGTATAATTCAAAAAGAAGGATTACAAATTTGTCAAGATTTAAAGTTACAAAGAACATTAAAATATGAAATGCATAGGACTAAGCAAGAACTAGGATCATTTTATAAACAGTTTGATTATGGAATAACCCAAGATAAAAGTTGTAATGGTCAATGTTCTAAATTTAAACCAAGAAAGTATTATAAGAAAGATAAATATTACAAGAAGAGATATATAACAAAACCTAGTATAATTCAGAAAGAAGGATTACAAATTTGTCAGGATTTAAAGTTACAAAGAACATTAAAATATGAAATGCATAGGACTAAGCAAGAACTAGGATCCTTTTGTAAACAGTTTGATTATGGAATAACCCAAGACAAAAGTTGTAATGGTCAATGTTCTAAATTTAAACCAAGAAAGTATTATAAGAAAGATAAATATTACGAGAAGAGATATAGAGCAAAACCTAGTAAAGAGGAATATTATAGGAAGAAAAGTTATAAACCTCATAACAAATATAGGAAGAAGGTTCCAATAAATAAAACTCAAAATAAAAAATCCTTTAAAGATTTAATATGTTTTAATTGTGGGCAAAAAGGCCATACATCAAGATTTTGTAAGTTTAATAAGAAATTAAATGAATTAGAATTAGATGAAGAAATACTAAATAAAATTCAAGAATTATATATAGATTCAGAACTTTCAGAATCAGAAGTAACAGAAAGTGAGGATCAGATAGATGAATTAGGAGCTAGTTCGTCAGAAAAATCAATAAGTGTACTAACTAAAGAGCAAGGCTCATTATTAGACTTAATAAATAATATAGAAGATAACAGTACAAAGGAAAAGTTTCTTAAAAAATTAATAAAAAGTTTTGATGAAACCGAAGAAATTAAAGATACTATTCCCAAAATAGAAAAACAAACTTATGATTTAACTAAAATATTAAATAAAAATAAGAATCCTAAAGCAACAATATCTATAGGAGAATTATAAAAAGAAATCAAAATGGTAAAAGCTGAAGTAAAAGATTTAAGGCATCAGCTTCAAAAAGATTCAAAAAGAATAAAATTCCTAGAAGAACAATTAATTTCTGGATCATCCTCCTCATTTGAAGAAATAGAGGAAGAAGATAATAAAATTAGTATATTAGACAATGAAGAAGTAGATAATAATTTTATTCTATTATTACAAGAAATAACTTCTAGAAAATATTTAGTAAAAATAACTATTAAATTATCAGAGGATTTCAGGATAGATACAATAGCATCGTTTGACACAGGAGCAGATTTAAATTGTATAAAATCAAGCTTAGTACCTAAAAGATTTTGGCAAGAAACTAAAGAAAAATTAAAAACAGCAAATAAGACTAATCTAAACATTTTAGGGAAAATAGAAGCAGTAATAGTAAATCAAGATTTAGAAATAAAAACTGTATTTCTATTAGCTCAGCAAATAAATCATATGGTAATATTAGGAACCCCCTTTATAAATTTAATAACACCTTATATAATAAAAAAGACTGTATAGAAATTAAAATGAAAAATAAAAAGATTAAAATGAACTTCACAGAGAAATCCAAAACAAAAAATCTAAACTTAATAAAAGCACATTCCATTAGGACAATGGAAATAAATTCAATAATAAAATCCAGGACAGAGGATTTAAAAGATTTAAAAAATAATGTACATTTAACTAGAATTAAAAAACAATTAGAAAGTGAGGTCATAAAAACCAGAATAGAAAGGTTAAAAAATTGCATGAAGAAGAATTATGTGCAGATCATCCTAATGCTTTTTGGATTAGAAAACAACATATGGTAGATTTGCCTTATGAATAAGGATTTAATGAGAACTCAATCTCAACTAAAGCTAGACCAATTCAGATGGCACCTGAACTATTAGAGCATTGTAAGAAAGAAATAAAAGAATTCGAGGATAAAAATTTAATAAGTAAATCAATAAGTCCTTGGTCATGTGCAGCTTTTTATGTTAATAAAAGTGCAGAAATAGAAAGAGGAACACCAATATTAGTTATAAATTATAAACCATTAAATACATCATTAAAATGGATTAGATATCCTATACCTAATAAAAAAGATCTTTTAAATAGGTTATATAATGCAAATATATTCAGTAAATTTGATATGAAGTCAGGATATTGGCAAATTCAAATAGATCCTAAAGATCGATATAAAACGACATTTACTGTTCCCTTTGGCCAATATGAATGGAACGTAATGCCCTTTGGATTAAAAAATGCACCTTCAGAATTTCAAAGAATAATGAATGATATTTTTAACCCATATTCAAAATTTTGCATTGTTTAAATAGATGATGTGTTAATTTTTAGTCAAAGTATTGAAGAACATTTTAAATATCTAAAAACATTCTGTATGATAATAAGGAAAAATGGGTTAGCCTTAAGTAAAACTAAAATGAATTTATTTCAGACTAAAATAAGATTTCTAGGACATTATATAGAACAAAGTATTATTCAACCAATTGAAAGGACAATGACATTTGGAGATAAATTTCCTGATGAAATAACTAATAAAACCCAATTACAAAGATTTCTAGGTTGTTTAAACTATGTTATAGATTTTTATCCAAACTTAAATAGGATGATAAAACCCTTACATAATAGACTTAAGAAAAATGCTAAACCATGGACCGAAGAACATACCAGTATTATAAAACATATAAAATCATTAGTAAAGGAAATTTCATACTTATATCTTCCTAATCCAGAAGCTTTTAAAATTGTAGAAACTGATGCTTGAGATATAGGATATGGAGGAATTCTAAAACAAAGAATAGATGGTAAAGAAAAAATAATCCAGTTTACCTCGGGACATTGGAATTCTGCCCAACTGAATTATTCTACAATTAAGAAAGAAATTTTAAGTATTGTAATTTGCATAAATAAATTCCAGTTTGATTTGTTAAATTAAAAGTTTCTAGTCAGAATCGATTGTAAATAAGCAAAAGATGTTTTAAAGAAAGATGTTAAAAACCCTGCCTCTAAGCAAATTTTTGCCAGATGGCAAGCTATTTTGAGCATTTTTTATTTTGATATTGAGTACATTAAAGGTAGTCAAAATAATATTCCAGATTTTCTAACTAGAGAATTCTTACAGAAAAATGGGAAGGAAGAAGAATAAACAGAAGGAAATAAAGTCCAGCTCCAGTTCTCCCACTAAAGCTCTTTCCGAACATTCAGAAAAAGTTATGGAAACCATTGTAAAACCTTCTAAACCCAGTAAAACCATAAATACCCAAGATAAAAACCCAGAAGATTTAAAGCGGTGGATAGAAGAACTAAGTAAATCGCCAGAAGTAATTAAAGCATTGCAGAATGTCGCATCCTCATCAAGCTCAGGTATGAATTCAAACCCTAAAGCGATCGTACCCGTTCATGGTACGACTAGTCTGTCTCAAACGGTAGACAGTAAAGACAAATCAAATCCGTTAATGGCTGTGGGTTTGCCAAAAATCCAATCTTCTCATGGGTATAGCTTTTATAAATGGACTATAAAACCACTATTTGACTTTGAAATTGTAATTGAAAATGGTTATAATGTTATAAACCCATGGGCAGTCATTAAAAAATATTATCCTGAGAATTGGTATTTTCTTCCCAAAGATTTTTCAAAATCTCAGGAATATTATTCAAGTATTTTAGAAGAAACAGATTCTGTAAAAATAAAACATAATTTTGATAAGAATGATAAAACAGTGGTAGCCTATTCTTCTTTGCAAATAAAAAGGGTTACCCATCCAAGAGATTGGCCAATCCCAACATTATATACAAAATAACATTTAAAACTCTAAAAAAGCATTCTACTTCTTATAACTATTTTGATTACATGGATGCTTGGAAAAATGTTTTCTATATCCAAAATCCAACTCATACTCATTCCTGGTCAATATATTTTAACCAGTCAAAAATTAAAATTACCACCCAATTTCCAAATTGGTTTTTAAAGTGGTGGCAGTATAAAGGTATTTCGGAAGAAATAATTTCACCCGAAGTATTTCAAATATATCAGTATTTTAAAACCAATTATAAACCTCCTTAAAATGAAAAGTATATTCCTCCCTTGATGTATTTCTGTATGAACTTTTTATTCCCTGGGTATAGCAATGGTTCTTTGATTTTCAGTATTCATCAGGAACTAGTATACCTATTATTGTCAGAAAACATAAAATAAAATGGTGGGGATCATTCAAAAATACCACCACAGAGATGGTTGTAAAACAATGGATACTTCAAAGAGCACAGCTTCCTACTGTGTCTTATGCTGGAAAATTAACTCTGCAAGGAGAGCCATCATTTGGAGCCCAGAAAGCCCAATGCCAGGCCTTACTAGCAGCATCTAAAAACCCTGAAGAATTTAAGTTGATTTGCCAGCAAATGTATAATCAGCTTACTTCATCAGAGAAAGAAAAGTTAAATCAAGAGTCATCCAGTAGTAAAGAATCATCAAAACGGTCTTCCAGTAAGAAGATGGTCAAGAAAAAATCCAGCAGGAGAAAATCTAAAAAACAGTCCAGTTCGGATACAGAGTCAACAGCGTCTGAGACGTCATCCTCTGAAAATCCGGTATCTTCATACGACAGCAATGAAGATGACTGTTATGGTATACTTCCAGCTATCAAGATAAAAAGCAATACTGACAAAGTAAAAAAGGAAAAGAAAAAGAAAGAAAAAGTAAAAAAGAAAGGAAAAGAAAAGAAGAAGCGGGACACCTCATCTTCAGAATCAAATTAAAATCCAGCACAGTAAAGATTCGGTGGCAGGCAGGACACTGTTTACAAATAGTAAAGTGGCAGACAGACTATTCACCAACAGTAAAAAGGAAAGAATAATGGCAGACAAGTCACTATTCATGAACAGTAAAAGCCCGCGTGATCCAACAGTAAAGACTCCCGTGGTTCTACCGTAAAACTTAGAAATTTTCTATAAAAGGGAGCCTCTCCCCTTGTGAAGGCACACTTGTAATCCCTCTCTCTCTCTCTAGTTTCCCTTTACATTTCCTTTGTATATTCTCTCTCTATTTCTAGAGTTCTGTATCAATTCTTAAATTTTAAAATATAGTAAGTTTCTTATTTCTCTTTTTAAACTGTTACTTTATAAGTCCGTGTTGACGGCACTCTTCTCTCTTCTCCCCCCACTCTGACTTAACTTTGGGGATCCCAGGTTAAGGTTGCAGGAACCCTGACCTCAGTAAGAAAATTAAAATCACCATAAGTATGCTCTGTGGTTGCGGCTTAGGCTGATCTTCCTAATTAGAAATTTGTTTGTTATAAAACGTATTAAATTTATACATTAAAAGTTATGATTTGATAAATTTTCATAAAAACTCTGAATCAATAGTGTTTGTGTGCGATCCATGTGTTTGTTGGGATTTAATATACTTCAAATGCCCCCAGGCGAATGGCCGTTGCTTGGTCTCTCCCTGCCTTGGGAATGAATGGAGTGTCCTAAGATTAAAGTAGCGCCTCGACTAACAGCTTAAGCTTTTGGTCTGGTGGTAAGCGCCTTAATTAGGCCTTACGGCTCAATGGTATCAGAGCCAGGTCGCGGGTTCGATCCGTGGGGGTGAAGGGATTTTTAATATATAATATACTTCAAATGCCCCAGGCAAATGGCCGTCCCTTGGTCTCTCTCCATTCCTTGGGAATGAATGGATATATATATTACAATTTTAATATAGCTTATTTTAATAATAAATATTTTAATTTTAAATTTAGTGTCTAAATTTTTTAACTTAAATATAATAGTGGCCTCAATTTTAAATTATGATATCCAATTTTAATTTTATATTTTCAATTTAAAATTAAAAAATATAATTTTGATTTTAAATTAAAATTACAATTGCATTTTTTTTCTAATTAGCAAAATAATTAGTTAAAATTATTTATTTATTTATTTATTTTTTCAATTGGTTCAGTTTTAATATTTTAAATTTTAGAATATTTAATTAAGTTAATTACATTAGACGTAAATTTAAATTTATTTACGTACTCGACCAACAAATTAAAAAATAGGAAAGATAATGTATTAAATGAAATATGACAAGAAAACACTTTACCGTTTAAAAAATAAAGCAATTTGCACTCATATAATCACTCTAATAATTATAAAAAACATATTTAAAAATATATATAATAATTTCGATTGGGTGTATATTTAAATTTAATTATATATCCGATTAATAAATTAAAGAGTATAAAAAATAATAAAAAAT
>NC_035161.2:14886678-14887594 GCF_001659605.2 Manihot esculenta
TGATTGTGGTGAGGTTAGGGTCACACGCCAAGTAGTTATACCATTTTCTATTTGGTAGGTACAAGGATGAGATCTTGTGTGATGTGGTACTATGCAAGCAAGCCATATGTGTTTGGGTAAGTCGTCAATATGATAAAGTGCAACATGATGGGTTCATAACAAGTACTCCTTCACTTATGAAGGACAGAAGGTCATACTCGCTCCTTTATCACCTCAAAGAGGTATATGCAATCAAATAAAGATGCTGGAGAGGAAGAGGGAGGCTTCGGCCTTGGATGTAAGGGAAAGTGAGAGCTTGAGTTCTGCCGGAAACAATGAGAGAAAAGTGTGAGTCTGAGGGGTAAAGAGGCTGAAAAAGAATCAAGACCAATAAATGGCCCATGGTGAGAGAAAAGATGCAAGAGGGGAGGGCAAAAACAAACATTTTATGTGAGAGCAAGAGAGATTAAGAGTGCTTATTTTCTTAGGGCAGCCCGTGTTGCTTATTAAGATACAAGGAGATTATTTGCTGACACTGATATTAACCTTTCTTCTTTGCCTTCTAGTTTTAAATCTATGATGCAGGAATTCACTGATGTCTTTCCAGATGAGCTACCTAATGGATTGCCACCGTTGAGGGAATTGAGCATCAGATAGATTTCATACCTGGTTCTAGCATTCCAAATCGACCAGCTTACCGAAGCAATCCAATGGAAACAAAGGAAATGCAAAGGCAAATTGACGAGCTTATGGAGAAGGGATTGGGTGAGAGAGAGTTTAAGTCCATGTGCTGTTCCTGTGCTGCTTGTTCCAAAGAAGGACGGCACTTGGCGAATGTGTGTGTGATTGTAGAGCAGTTAACAAGATCACAGTGAAGTACAGGCATCCTATACCTCGGCTAGATTGACATGTTGGATGAGCCTTTCATGGTGCCTAT
>NC_035161.2:14887719-14948881 GCF_001659605.2 Manihot esculenta
TTTACAAAATTGATCTTATGAGTGGAGTATCATCAGATTAGGATGAAACCTGGTGATGAATGGAAAACTGCATTTAAGACAAAGTATGGTTTGTATGAATGGTTAGTTCTGCCTTTGGTTTATCAAATGCACCTAGTACGTTTATGAGGCTAATGATCATGTGTTGCGTGCCTACTTAGGAAAATTTGTAGTTGTTTACTTTGATGATATCTTGATCTTATAGCAGGTCTCTCGACAACATATGAGCATGTTAGGTTGGTTCTGCAGGTTTGAGGCAAGAGAGCTTGTATGCTAAAATTAAAAAAGTGCACATTTTGTATAGATAGACTATTGTTTTCCTTGGTTTGTTGTGAGTGCACAGGGAATTGAGGTAGATGAAGAGAAGGTGAAAGCTATAAAGGAGTGGCCTATTCCTAAATCTATTTCAGATGTGAGGAGCTTTCATGGCCTTGCAAGCTTTTACAGGAGGTTTGTGCGCGATTTCTCTACGATTGCAGCACCACTCACAGGAATTATTAAGAAGGAAGTTGGGTTCAAGTGGGGAGAGGAGCAACAGAAAGCTTTTGACTGCTTAAAAAGGAAGTTAACATCCGCTCCTATATTATCTTTACCTAACTTTGATAAAACTTTTGAAATTGAGTGTGATGCTTCTGGCGTAGATATTGGGGCTGTGTTGATGCAAGAGAAGAAACCAATAGCCTATTTCAGCGAGAAGTTGAACGGAGCACATCTCAATTATTCAACCTATGAAAAGGAGTTGTATGCCTTGGTGAGAGCACTGGACGTGTGGCAACACTATCTCCTGCCCAAGGAGTTTGTGATACATACGGATCATGAGTCCTTAAAACACTTGAAGGGACAAGGCAAGTTGAATAAGAGGCATGGTAAGTGGGTTGAGTTTATTGAACAATTTCCATATGTGATTAAGTATAAGCATGGGAAAGACAATGTGGTTGCAGATGCTTTGTCTAGGAGGTATGCTTTAATTAATGCTGTGAGTTCTAAATTGCTTGGTTTTGAGCATGTTAAGAACTTGTACATTAATGATACTGATTTCGGAAATGTGTTTGTGGCTTGTGAGCATGGAGCTTTTAACTCTTTTTATAGGCATGATGGTTATTTGTTTAAGGGTAAGAAATTGTGTGTGCCTAGATGCTCTTTGCGTGATTTGCTTGTGCTTGAATCTCATTGCGGGGGTTTGATGGGGCATTTTGGAGTGCATAAGACTTATGACACCTTATTTGAGCATTTTTATTGGCCTTCTATGCGCAAAGACGTTGAGAAAGTGTGTGCTTCTTGTATTGCATGTAGACAGGCAAAGTCTAAGTCTATGCCTCATGGTCTTTATATGCCTTTACCTGTTCCTAGTTCTGACGCGGAACCCTATGGCACTTAGTCCTCAAACCCCGTCGCACCTCTGATATAGATTCCAAGAACGTGGATAAACCACCCTCTATAGCACCCTAAGCTTAGCGAAGCTAGAACACTAATAACGGAAGGATTTTGTAGAACGGATCAGAAGAACGCCACAATCGAAATTGATAAGTTGGTCTGATTCGTGATGCAATCAATGAAAGAGGCAAACTCTCACTCTCTCAAAGAAGGCCGAAATTTGCATAAAGCAAATCTGAATTAAATTTGTCAAAACAAAAAAAAGTGTCTGATATAAGAATTTAAGGCCTTATTTATAGTGTAAGGCAAAAACCTAAACCTAGTTGGAAAAGGAAAACAAATACTAAGTCAGAATTCCTATCCCAACAGGGAAACAAGCTAAAATAACAAAAATAACTGCCAAGTCTTTAAAAACCAACCACATTCTCGTATGCCTCAATAGTTCCAGCAGAAACCACAACCTCAGGGACGAAACCACAACCTGCTTATGGTTCGGGCTGATTCTCCACTATCTTCCTCCATGATGTGCTCCAAAATTAACTTCCACAAAACACAAAAGTATCTTCGGCTAACTGAATGTCGCGAGCGCGACTTTGATAATGGTAGCGAGCGCTACAAATCTTCAATTTGCTTCTGCTTCATCCATGCATACACCCAGCAACGTAATCAGCTTCGAATGACCTTCAAGTTCCTTCTCGCACTTATCCCTAGCAATTTCAGTCATCTCTCTTGTAATAAATTCTTGAATATGCAATCCAAGAGTAACGCCGTACTTCCTTGCTTTATTCCTTGTCAATGGTCCTTGTTGTAGCTCCAAGGGATCCTTGCCTTGCTTCCCATGCTGGTTCACATCATTCTCCCCTTCTTTAAAAAGATTTGTCCTCAAATCTGCATCGTCATAAGGAGACAAATCAGAAACATTAAAAGTGGCACTAACACCATACTCACCAGGCAAGTCAATCTTATAAGCATTGTCATTAATCTTCTCCAAGACTTGAAATGGACCATCACCACGCGCATCCAGCTTATTCTTCCTTTGATTTGGAAACCTCTCCTTGCGAAAATGCACCCAAACCCACTCTCCAGGAGCAAACACCATCTTCTTGCGACCCCTATTCGCAATATCAGCATACGTCTTGGTCTTTTTCTCCATGTTAGCTCGTGCTTTCTCATGCAAAGCTTTCACCAAGTCAGCTTTCTTCTCTCCATCTAAACTTACAAGTTCATTAGAAGGTAATGGCAAAAGATCAAGAACAGTTAGTGGATTAAAGCCATAAACTAGCTCAAATGGCGAATAACCTGTAGAAGAATGAATAGAACGATTATAAGCAAATTCAATAAAAGGTAAACAATCTTCCCAAGTAGCCAAATTCTTACCCACTATAGATCGCAATAACGTACCAAGAGTACGATTCACAACTTCAGTTTGCCCATCTGTTTGTGGATGACAAGTAGTAGAGAATAAAAGCTTAGTTCCTAGTCTACTCCACAAAACACGCCAAAAATGGGACAAGAACTTTGTATCCCTATCAGAAACAATAGTCCGAGGCACTCCATGTAAGCGCACAACATTGCGAAAGAACAAATCAGCAACAACTTTCGCATCATCAGCTTTATGACATGCAATGAAATGTGCCATCTTACTAAACCTATCAACCACCACAAAAATACTATCTCTACCTCTCTTAGTTCTAGGCAAACCAAGCACAAAATCCATGCTAATATCAATCCAAGGAGAACTAGGTACAGGCAATGGCATATAAAGACCATGAGGCATAGACTTAGATTTCGCCTGTCTACATGCAATACAAGCAGAACATAACTTCCCAACATCCTTACGCATAGATGGCCAATAAAAATGCTCAAGCAGAATATCATAAGTCTTAGACACACCAAAATGCCCCATTAAACCACCACAATGAGATTCCAAAACAAGCAATTCACGCATGGAACATCTGGGCACACATAATTTATTTCCCTTAAATAAATATCCCTCATGCCTATAAAATGAATTAAAAGCTCCTTGTTCACATGCAACATAAACATTGCCAAAATCAACATCACCAACATACAAGTTCTTAATATACTCAAATCCAAGCAACTTAGAACTCAAAACAGAAAGTAATGTATATCTCCTAGACAACGCATCAGCAACAACGTTAGCTTTACCTTGCTTGTACTTAATCACATATGGAAATCTCTCAATTCGTTCGATCCACTTACCATGCCGTTTGTTCAACTTACCTTGGCCCTTCAAATGCTTGAGGGATTCATGGTCAGTATAAATCACGAACTCCTTTGGCAGCAAGTAATGCTCCCACACGTCCAACGCCCTCACCAAAGCATGTAACTCTTTGTCATATGTAGAATAACTCAGTTGTGCACCATTGAGTTTTTCACTAAAATATGCTATTGGCTTCTTCTCTTGCATCAGCACAGCCCCAATACCTACACCAGAAGCATCACATTCAATCTCAAAAATTGAATCAAAATTAGGCAAAGCTAAGACAGGTGCAGATGTCAACTTCCCTTTCAAATTCTCAAACGCCTTTTGCTGCTCTTCTCCCCACTGAAATCCAACCTCCTTTTTGATAATGCTAGTGAGTGGTGCTGTAATGGTAGAAAAATCCTTCACGAATCTTCTATAGAAACTTGCTAGCCCATGGAAGCTCCTCACTTCAGTCACGTTCTTAGGAACAGGCCATTCCTTTATAGCTTTCACTTTCTCTTCATCAACTTCTAATCCCTGTGCACTCACAACAAAGCCAAGAAAAACAAGCCTATCCATGCAAAATGTGCATTTCTTAAGCTTGGCATATAAGTTTTCTGTTCTCAAAGCTTCCAACACTATCCTAACATGCTCTAAATGCTCATCTAATGTCTTACTATAGATCAGAATGTCATCAAAATAAACAACAACAAATCTGCCCAAATAAGCTCTCAAAACATGGTTCATTAATCTCATAAATGTACTCGGTGCATTAGACAACCCAAAAGGCATTACTAACCACTCATATAGGCCATATTTTGTTTTAAAAGCTGTTTTCCACTCATCCCCAGGTTTCATACGAATTTGATGATATCCACTCATAAGATCAATTTTAGTAAAATACCTTGCACCATGTAACTCGTCCAACATGTCGTCAAGTCGTGGAATGGGATGTCGATACTTCACCGTGATCTTATTTACAGCCCTACAATCGACACACATCCTCCACGTGCCATCTTTCTTTGGTACCAGCAAAACAGGAACGGCACAAGGGCTTAAGCTCTCTCTAATCAAGCCTTTCTCCAACAGCTCCTCCACTTGTCGTTGCATCTCCTTGGTCTCCATTGGGTTACTTCGATATGCTGGTCTATTTGGAATCGTCGAACCAGGTATGAAGTCGATTTGGTGTTCAACTCCCCTTAATGGCGGTAAACCACTAGGCAGCTCCTCTGGAAACACATCTTGAAAATCCTGCAACATAGACACAAAACTAGAAGGCAAATGGTCAAGTGAAACATCAACATTAGTAAACAAAGTTTCTTTATATCTAATGAGCAATAACGGCTGCTCGTTAGATATTGCAAATTTAAGCTCTCTTGGTTCCGCATAAAAAGTTTGTTTCACCTTTCCTTGGTTTTCTCTCACCAATGGGCCATTTATTTGATTATTTTCTTTTCTGGCCTCCTTTCCCAATTTCTTCTCACATTCACTCTCCTTATCATGTTCTCTCGCACTTCCCTTAATTTTTAAAGTAGCACCCCTTTTGGTCGAATCTTGCTTTGCTTTTTCATGCATCTTCCGATGATCTTCATACACCTCCAACGGTGATAAGGGTACAAGAGTAACCAGCTTTCCTTCATAGGTAAATGTGTACCTATTTGAATACCCATCATGCTGCGCCTTCCTATCAAATTGCCATGGTCTTCCTAACAACATATGGCCAGCTTGCATAGGAACTACATCACACAACACTCCATCTTTATACCAGCCTATAGAGAATGGTATCTTCACTTGTTTAGTAACCTTCACCTCTCCACTATCATTAAACCATTGTAGTCTATATGGATGTGGATGTTTTAAACAAGTCAATTTCAGCTTCTCCACCATTGTCTCACTTGCAGCATTGGTGCAACTACCACTGTCAATGATGAGCATACAAACTTTACCCTCAACTAAACATCTAGTATAAAATATGTTATCTCGTTGCTCTAGACCTTCTTCTTTCACTTGCATATTCAAAGCACGCCTAGCAACTAACATATCACCACGTTCAGCAACCAACGCATTCTCAACTTCTTCTTCACACTCATCAACATCATCAAGCATATCATTCATATCATTATTATCACCATCACTATGGTCAGAATCAGAAACTAAACCCCCATCATCAGTAGCAATCATAACTCTCCTATTTGGACATTGAGATGCAATATGCCCATTTCCTAAACATTTGAAACACTTAATATTTCTACTAGGAGTAGTATTAGGAATACCTGACTGCTGCTTATTTGAACCTCCATTCATCCCTTTTCCACTTGTAGGTGGAGGATTGCTCCTTTGGAAGGAATTCTTGAAATCTCCACCTTTTGAGGGCAAATCATTTGAAGACCCCTTAAAGGTTGAACTACTTCCTCCCACATTCTGGAACTTCCCATATTTGGTGGAGCTCTTGTTCTTGATTTTCCTTTCAATCTTCATGGCCTTCTCAACTAACTCTTCCATGGAATTGTAATCATACATTTCCAGCTCACTTGCAATGTTGGAATTTAGACCTCCCAGAAATCTGGACATTAGCCTGTGTTCATCCTCCTCAATGTCAGCCCTGGCCATGGTCATCTCCATCTCCTTGTGGTATTCTTCAACACTCTTACCACCTTGGACCAGTCTTGCCAACCTATTATACAAATCCCTATAGTAATGAGAAGGAACAAACCTTATTCTCATTAAGTCTTTCAAGGCCTCCCACTCCGGCACGGGTCGCAATCCTTTTCCTCTTCTACTAGACTTGAGTTGATCCCACCAGAATGTAGCATATCCCCTAAATTCCACGGCTGCGATATGGGACTTCTTTTCTTCTGAGTAATTATGACACTCAAAAATTTGTTCCACCTTTCGCTCCCATTCAATGTATTCTTCCGCATTGTTATTCCCTTTAAATTCGGGTACCTTCATCTTGATGGAACTAAGGTCATTGTCAGTCACAATTTGGTAGTTTTCAGCCACCTCTTCCTGATCACCTCGACCTCCTCTTGCTGCTCTCCTAATGACCTCCTCTTCGCCTCCCCTTGGTAAGATTCGTTGTGGTAATCTCACTGGAGGTGCGGGCTGTTGTACCCTCTCCCTCATCATTAGATTCATGTTCTCTTGTAGGGTGGCCATCATTCTTGCCATCTCTTCCATCTTCTCATTACTTTGCTGCATATATGTCTCAAAATTGCTAGAAATTGAAGCAACATCTTTACCATTCCCACTAGTCATGACCACAACAGAGAAAACTCACAAGAAACAATTAGTAACTGAAAGAAAGAATTCACAAGTGTTTCGCTCTTACCTCACTATTGCCGATTCTTCGATTGCACTTCAGAACCAAGGTTCACTCACCAATCTGCCAAGTACGTTCAAAAAGGTAGGATCCTAATCCCTAGACACCTAGAAGACAACTTGACAAGTATCCGGAGGCAGCACAAGAACGTTTGCACTACACGATTGAAAACTAAGTATCGAAACAAACAAATGATACTCAGCAATGTAATGGAATTTCAACGCTAGCTCAAAAACAAAATAGAAACAAGAGGGCAATAAAATAGACAATTCTGGTCAGAATGTATCAAAACCAACTCGCTCTTGGTAAGCTGATTTATGGACCTAAATCTTCTACCCCAAACGCTGGTTTGAAGACACCCCAAGAATGCTACTATACTATGCAATTTGAAATAAAAGAACAGCAGCCCCTCAATGGTGGAAAAAAATCTGAAGCAAAATTTTCACTTAATTGTAACCCACCTAGAACTGATCCTTAATACTTAAATAGCAAGACTAAAAAGAAAATTTTTTTTGTTGGAGCAATTTTTTTTTTTTTTTTTTTTTTTTTTTTTATCCCCTTGCTTGGGTCTCAAACAACACCACACGAAATTCTTGAATGTGTATCAAAAAAAATTCACTAACAGATTCAGTTCGAAGGGAAATAATGGCTGCTAAAAGAAACCGAATTGCCAAATAACAAAATAGCAAGCAACACAATGATTTTGGATGGACAATCCAGGACCTAACAATTGGAATCGAAATTGAACAGAAACGAATTGAAGACAATGAACCCTAACGAAATTCGAAACTAAGATACCAAAAAAAAACGAAAATATAACACAGCCCTAGAAAGACAGATAGATAAAGATTTACCTGTTGTTGGCTCTGATACCAAATGACGCGGAACCCTATGGCACTTAGTCCTCAAACCCCGTCGCACCTCTGATATAGATTCCAAGAACGTGGATAAACCACCCTCTATAGCACCCTAAGCTTAGCGAAGCTAGAACACTAATAACGGAAGGATTTTGTAGAACGGATCAGAAGAACGCCACAATCGAAATTGATAAGTTGGTCTGATTCGTGATGCAATCAATGAAAGAGGCAAACTCTCACTCTCTCAAAGAAGGCCGAAATTTGCATAAAGCAAATCTGAATTAAATTTGTCAAAACAAAAAAAAGTGTCTGATATAAGAATTTAAGGCCTTATTTATAGTGTAAGGCAAAAACCTAAACCTAGTTGGAAAAGGAAAACAAATACTAAGTCAGAATTCCTATCCCAACAGGGAAACAAGCTAAAATAACAAAAATAACTGCCAAGTCTTTAAAAACCAACCACATTCTCGTATGCCTCAATAGTTCCAGCAGAAACCACAACCTCAGGGACGAAACCACAACCTGCTTATGGTTCGGGCTGATTCTCCACTATCTTCCTCCATGATGTGCTCCAAAATTAACTTCCACAAAACACAAAAGTATCTTCGGCTAACTGAATGTCGCGAGCGCGACTTTGATAATGGTAGCGAGCGCTACAAATCTTCAATTTGCTTCTGCTTCATCCATGCATACACCCAGCAACGTAATCAGCTTCGAATGACCTTCAAGTTCCTTCTCGCACTTATCCCTAGCAATTTCAGTCATCTCTCTTGTAATAAATTCTTGAATATGCAATCCAAGAGTAACGCCGTACTTCCTTGCTTTATTCCTTGTCAATGGTCCTTGTTGTAGCTCCAAGGGATCCTTGCCTTGCTTCCCATGCTGGTTCACATCAAGTTCACCCTGGATGGATATTTCTATGGACTTTGTGCTTGGCTTACCTAGGACTAGGCGTGGTAGAGATAGCATATTTGTTGTTGTCGACAGGTTTAGCAAGATGGCTCACTTCATTCCTTGCCATAAAACTGATGACGCCATCAATGTAGCTGACTTGTTCTTCAGGGAAGTGGTTCGACTTCATGGAGTGCCAAGGACAATTGTGTCAGATAGAGATGCAAAGTACCTTTCACATTTTTGGAAAGTATTGTGGGGTAAGTTGGGTACTAAACTCCTATATTCTACTACTTGTCATCCACAGACAGATGGCCAAACAGAGGTGGTGAATAGAACTCTTGGTACCTTACTCAGAGCTATAGTGGGTAAGAATTTGAACACTTGGGAAGATTGCTTGCCTTTCATTGAGTTTGCATATAACCGTAGCATACATTCTTCTACGGGGTTTTCTCCATTTGAGCTTGTTTATGGTTTTAACCCACTAACTGTACTTGATCTCGTTCCTTTACCTCTACATGAGCTTGCTAGTTTAGATGGTGCAAAAAAGGCAGAATTGGTGAAGTCCTTACATGAGAAGGCTAGGTCTAACATAGAGAAGAAGAACAAGGTGTATGCTGACAGGGCAAATAGGAGACGGAAGAAAGTGGTGTTTGTTCCTGGAGATTGGGTTTGGGTGCACTTCCGAAAGGAACGATTTCCAAATCAGAGGAAGAATAAGCTGGATGCTCGTGGTGATGGTCCATTTCAAGTTTTAGAGCGAATCAATGACAATGCTTATAAAATAGACTTGCCAGGTGAGTATGGGGTTAGTGCTACCTTTAATGTGTATGACTTGTCTCCTTTTGACCATATTCCAGATTTGAGGACAAATCTTTTCGAGGAAGGAGGGAATGATACGAACCAGCAAGCACAAGCACATGAGAATCAAGGAAGCAAGGATCCATTGGTGCTCCCTAGTGGACCAGTGACAAGAAGCAAAGCTAAGAAGCTTGAAGCAGCTATGAACTTACACATTCAAGAACAAGTAACACAAGAATTGACTGAGCTCGCCTTTGGCAAATGTCTCGTGAAGCTTGAAGACACACCTAAGCTGCTCACCTTGCTTAAGGTGTGTAATGGAGATAGCGCTGTCCAATTTATTCAGCGTTGATATGATGGGCTTGCTATATTTTTTATGATTTAACACTTGTTTTATTTTAGTCTTGTTTGGGCTTGTATTCTGGCCATATTTTATGTTTTAAGTTTTAGAGTGTTGGGCCATGTTTTGGGCTTATGTTTTAATACTTATGTGTTATTTTAGTGTGTGATTGGGCTTGGGCCTTATGTGTTTAAGTCAGGCCCAAGAAGAGTGTCTTAGGGTTTTATTTGTTTTTCTCCTTAGTATATAAGGATAAGAAACAATTGTAAGAGGGGGCTTCTAATCAAATTTTCAGAATTATTTTCATGCCTTTGGCGTGTATTGCTTTGAGTGAGAGTGAGGATTTGCTTTCATCAATTGCACCAGGAATCTTGGCTAACTTATCAACTATTCGTTGTGGCGTTTGTCGGATTCTCATCTAAATCCTTCAATCATTGGTGTTTCAGCTTCTCTAAGTGTGGGGTGCCATAGGAGGTGGGTTTATCATATCTTTGGATTCCATATCTACTTGTGCGTAGGGGTTTGAGGCTTGTGCCATAGGGTTCCGCATCACTGGGCACTTGAAACCAAAAAGGAGAATCCAAGTGTGCATGACATATCCACAGTGTGTGATTTCTCTAATGTTTTTCCTGATGATCTTTATGGGTTACCACCAGAGAGAGAGGTGGAATTTGCCATAGATGTTAAACCAGGCACCGCACCTATCTCTATTGCTCCTTATAGGATGACACCTACTAAATTAAAAGAGTTAAAAATACAACTGCAAGAATTGCTTGACAAGGGTTTTATACGACCTAGTATTTCACCTTGGGGCACACCTGTGTTGTTTGTAAAAAAGAAGAATGGGACACTAAGGTTGTGTATAGATTACAGGCAACTAAATAAGGTGACAATTAAAAATAAATACCCTTTGCCCCGAATAGATGACTTGTTTGATCAACTAAAAGGAGCAAGTGTCTTTTCTAAAATTGATTTGAGATCGGGTTATCATCAGTTGAAGATAAAAGAAACGATGTCTCTAAAACTGCTTTTAGAACCCGATATGGACACTATGAATTTCTTGTTATGCCTTTTGGGTTAACTAATGCTCCTGCAGCTTTCATGGATCTGATGAACCGCATCTTCCATCCCTACCTAGATCAGTTTATAATAGTTTTCATAGATGATATCCTAATATACTCAAAGACTAAGGAAGAACATGATCAACATTTGAGGATAGTATTACAAACTATGAGAGATAAATAACTTTATGCCAAGCTTAGTAAATGTGAGTTTTGGCTAAATGATATATTCTTTCTTGGACATGTTGTGTCAGCTGAAGGAATCAGAGTAGACCCTAAAAAGATAGAAGCTATCCTTGAATGGAAACCACCTAAGAACGTAGCAGAAATTAGGAGTTTTCTGGGTTTGGTTGGATACTATAGGCGGTTTGTAAAGGGATTTTCAATCATTGCGGCCCCATTAACTAAATTATTGCATAAGAATGTTAAATATGACTAGGATGACAAATGTCACAAGAGTTTTGAAAAGCTTAAAAAGATGCTTGCAGAGGCACCTATCCTTACACAGCCAGAATCGGGTAAAGATTTTGTGATCTACAGTGATGCCTCACATAATAGATTGGGTTGTGTACTCATGTAGGAAGGGAAGGTAGTTGCTTATGCTTCAAGACAATTAAAGCCGCATGAGAAGAACTACCCTATCCATAATTTAGAGTTAGCAGCCATAGTCTTTGCATTAAAGATATGGAGGCATTACTTGTATGGAGAAAAATGTTATATCTATACAGATCATAAAAGTTTAAAATATTTACCCACACAAAAGGAGCTTAATTTGAGACGGAGAAGATGGTTAGAGTTGCTTAAGGATTATGATTGCATTATTGACTATCATCCAGGTAAGGCTAATCTGGTAGCAGATGCACTTAGCAGGAAATCCTTAACTGCTCTGAGAGCTTTGAATGCTCGTCTATCTTTAGCTAATGATGGGGCTATCATAGCAAAACTAAAGCTTAAACCCAATTTACTTCAACAAGTCCAGGAAGCACAGAAAGGGGATATCGAAACAGCTTTGTGGATAAGGCAAGTCCAAGAGGGGAAAAAGCAGAAACATGTGAATCGAGATGATGGCTATTTGTATTATGAAGGTAGAATATGTGTACAAAATGTTGATGACCTGAGGAAGAACATTCTAGAGGAAGCACACAGTAGTTCATATGCTATGCATCCTGGTAGCACTAAAATGTATCAAGATTTGAAACTGCATTATTGGTGGCCAGGTATGAAGAAAGATATAGTTGAATTTGTGGCTAAATGTCTGACTTGTCAGTAGGTGAAGGCTGAGCATCAAGTTCCATCTGGTCTTTTACACCCTATTTCCATACCAGAATGAAAGTGGGATAAGATCACTATGGATTTTGTTGTGGGATTGCCACTAACACTAAGGAAAAAAGATGTCATATGGGTGATTGTAGATAGATTGACTAAGTCAGCTCATTTCATACTAGTGAGAACTGATTACTCATTAGAGAAATATGCAGAACTATACATCAATGAAATAGTTCGGTTACATGGAGTACCTCTTTCCATTATTTCAGATAGGGACCCGAGGTTCACAGCTAGATTTTGGGAGAAATTGCATGAAGCACTGGGTACTAAGTTGAACTTTAGTACATCTTTTCATCCTCAAACAGATGGGCAATCTGAAAGGGTAATTCAAACACTGGAAGATATGCTTAGAAGTTGTGTTATTAAATTCGAAAGGAGCTGGGAGAGATACCTTCCATTGATTGAATTTGCATACAACAACAGTTATTAAGCAAGTATCAAAATGGCACCTTATGAAGCATTGTATGGAAGGAAATGTAGAACTCCATTGTGCTGAACAGAACTCAGTGAGGCTAAATTGATAGGTCCAGATTTGGTGAGGGAAACAGAAGAGAAAGTTAGAACTATCAAGAAAAGATTGAAAGCAGCTTCAGATAGACAGAAGCCCTATGCGGATTTGAAGAGAAAAGATATAGTATATGAAGTTGGAGATAAAGTGTTTCTTAAAGTCTCTCCATGGAAAATGGTGCTTAGATTTGGCAAAAAGGAAAAGTTAAGTCCTAGGGTTATCGGTCCATATGAGATAACTGAACATGTAGGTCCAGTAGCCTACAGATTAGCATTATCTCCAGAATTATATAAGATACATAATGTCTTCCATGTATCCATACTGAGAAGATACATATCTGATACTTCTCATGTCATTTCTTCTGAGACAATTGATATTCAACCTGATTTAACTTATGAGGAGGAACTAGTGAAGATTTTAGCACGAGAAATAAAGGAGTTGAGGAATAAGAAGATTCCACTAGCGAAGATTCTTTGGAGAAACTACAAAACAGAGGAAGTTACATGGGAAAGTGAGGAATTAATGAGACAGCAACACCCCCAGTTATTTATGATAGGTAAATTTCGAGGACAAATTTTTTTTTTCTAAAAGGAGGGGAGAGTTGTCACATTCCAAAACCTATAGATAGAAATAGAGCAATTATTAGATTTAAATTGTACCATTCTTAAGTTAGAGTAATTAGCTTCAGGGGAGGTGCTAGCTTATCCATAGCCGTTTAACACACAATTTGCTTATAGGTAGAGCACTAAAAGTTGTGTTTAAAGGTCCAAGTTGCATTTCATATAGAGTTATACATCTAAAGACAGAGTTAAAATAAGAACGACCAGTAATAGTATGTTAATATCTTTAAGCTGTAATGACTGAATCATAGAAAGCTCAAATGAGAAAACAGACATAGAGTGATTATATTAGTGCAAGTTGTTTTATTTTTTGAAGTGTTCTCTTATTATAACCCATTTAATATACTATCTTTCCTACTTTCTAATTTGTTGGTCGGATATGTAAATAAATTCGAATTTATACCTAATTTAATTAAATTAATTAAATATTCTGAAATTTAAAAATTAAAACTGAACCAATTGAAAAAATAAAAAATTAATAAATAATTGAACTAATTATTTTGCTGATTAGAAAAAAAATAATTATTCGTAATTTCAATTGAAAATCAAAATTAATCTTTTAATTTTAAATTGGGAATACAAAATTTAAATTTGACATCATAATTTAAAATTGAGACCATCATTATATTTAAGTTAAAAATTTTGAAACACTAAATCTGAAATTAAAATATTTATTATTAAAATAAGCTATATTATAACCATGAAATATATATATATATACTTTACTTGATAATGTAGTTTTATAAATTATTGTTTTAAATATTATATTTTAATTTTTTAAATTATTTTATTAGTCTTAGTAATACAATTGTATTGACCAAGGGAGTGATAAGGATGTGTTCACCCCTTGGAGTAATAAGGCTGACTATAGGACTTGAGCCTGGAGAGATAAGGTTGGTAATTGATTCTGAACCACTTTCCGATCCAACATCTTTTCGGGGCATTGTCGGGTCCTTGCAATACCTCACTTTAACCAGACCTGACTTGTCTTTTAGTGTAAATTTTGTGTCCCAATTCATGCATTCACCTACTCATGCTCATCTGAAATATGTTCATCGCATCTTGCGTTATTTAAAGGGCACGATACATTATGGTCTCAATCTTCGTTCCGATACTACACTTGCTCTTTCTGCCTTTTCTGATGCAGATTGGGCAGGCTGTCCGACGACGCGACGGTCAACTACAGGCTATTGCACGTTCCTAGGCTCGAATATCATTTCCTGGTGTGCGAAGAAGCAGTCCACAGTTGCTTGGTTCAGTACAGAGGCTGAGTACCGTGCCATGGCTCATACAACAGCTGAGCTTACATGGCTTGGATATATTCTATCTGATCTTCGGATTTTTCCTCCACACCCACCGAAACTTTTTGCAGACAATGTCAGTGCTCTATTCCTCACAGTCAATCCAGTATTTCACGCTCGAAGTAAACATATTGCGTTGGATTACCACTATGTAAGAGAGCGGGTAGCTCAAGGGGCTCTTATTACTCAACATATTCCTTCCACTTGTCAACTAGCTGATGTATTCACTAAATCAGTTCCTAAGGCTCGTCTTGCGTTCTTTCGACACAAACTATGTCTCCAACCTCGGCATAGTTTGAGGGGGGATATTGACCAAGGGAGTGATAAGGATGTGTTCACCCCTTGGAGTAATAAGGCTGACTACAGGACTTGAGCCTAGAGAGATAAGGTTGGTAATTGATTCTGCTGATTTTCAGTAATTTAGAGTTCTACGAGTTATACGTTCTGTTACATATGGTAGTCTAACAATATATTGTGTCGTACTTCTAGCTATTTAGTTATTTTTGTAATCTATTTAAACAGAGTACTATGCCTCTGTTTATTATTGAGGAATACATGAATTAATTCATTTTTATAAAATCTCTTTCACCTTTTTTTCCTATTCTCTTGTTAAGTGGATCAAAAGTAAGTTTAACATTGATTATCAATGTGGACGACTGAACTTTGGTATTGCTAGTTTCTGAGTAAATTTATTATTTTCCCATTATAATTTCCTTTTGTAAACCAACATAAGTTTGATACTTAACTGGTGCACAAAGTCGTTTCCTTGTGGTTTGCATATTTGGCAATAAAGTGGTATTGGTGCTAAAGTGAAATTCCTATACCAAGAGAGAGCTTGGGTTACTGACATTACAGAAGGAAGAATGGTGTTATACAATGGCAATCAGAGGCAGGGTTTTCTATCTAAAACAAAGCGAATCGAGAAGCAGAACAAGTGCGGAATCCTAGGAGTGGGATCGGTATAAGTACCTCTTAAACTTCTTGTAATATATATATAAGACCAATGGTTTTGCATGTCTTTGTGTGGTGAGAAATCAAGGTTTTTGTGACCTACTTGATAAAATTATAGTACTTGAAGGTAATAACATAACATGTTTTCTGACGGTTTCAAATCGAGTTTGTGCCCCTTAGATAAATAGAGAAGAGAACGCTCCCATTATTCATGGGTAAATCAAGCACAAGAAGAATTCAAGAATGCCAGCGTAGAAAAGTTCTGCGAAGGGGTGAGAGGCGATTAAGAATAAAAGAGTATGGAATGGTGGATGCCAGTGACAAAGCAATCATGATGGGGAAAAAATGTGTCTACTCTTCAAAGAGTTAAAAGCAACAATTGGGGGAGGCAGAAGATAGGAGTATCATCTTGCCAATTAAAGTTTGATTTCTCCTCGGGGCGGTACCTATGGAAATTGTCAAAGGAGCTACAAATGCATCAAGTGTCAATGGAAAACCGCAGTTGTGATGAAGCTAAGAAATCACACGATGAATAATAAAGTACAAATGGAAGGTAATTAGAGGAAAACACAAGATATGACCTCGGAGCCAAACAACAGGAGTGCGGTGTCCTAAGTTATAATCTTAGGTGGAGTCCTAAAGGTAACTCGGAGTTATCAAATGGTAATGTGAAGGACCCCTCAACCTCTAATCTTGTACAATGTTTCCTAAATTTCTTGACACGTTTCATTACATAAATCATTCTTGGATATTTGACAGCTTTTAGTCAAGTTCCCCGTGTGAGGGACTCGAGAAAATTTGAACTAACCGATATTGACCATATTCACTATGTAGCTATTTATAAGCAAGGAAATGGCGTATAACATGGATTTGTTAGAATTCAGTTGGGTTTCGGTCAGGTGTTGAATAAGGCATAGAACCTATGAGACCAACGAAGACGAAAAGAAAGGCGCCAACAGAGAAGAACGTCAAAGAGGACTAAATAACATACGTGTAACTCGAGACAATGGCTATGGTGTTGCCATTGGCAGAACAAAGGGAGTCTCTCTTATCAATTCATTATTGTTGAGTTAAAATAGTGTTGCTATTTGTTTTTGGATAACGTGCTTGAGTAATTATTGTCTTAGGAGACTAATGATATTTCTTATGAGACTATTACAGATATAAAGAAGGAAGACTGACATTACTAAGGAGATTAATGATATTACTCATGAGACTATTACAGATATAAAGAAGGAAGACTATCAACACTTAAAGAATATGCACAGTGGGACGTGTGAAAGAGGAAACAGGGTAAATCAACATCAAATCCAGCGGGACAGATCGGTCATGGCGCCGTGCGGGTGGATGAGAGGAGAACATCATGAAATGGAGATTTCACACACATAGTCGTCACTCAAACACTAACAGTCAACAGAGTTCATTGCATAATTTCACACAAGGATTGAAGTACCAACCTCCAAACATATTTGCGGAAGATGTGACACCAAAGGACAGATCATCCAAGACCAAGTGTTCGATCAAATATAAATTGTTGGTGCAAGCAACATACAAGAGAACCTATGACAGCAACTCCATGTGTTATAAAAAAATCAAGTGTCCAAGCAGAAGATTGAAGACCTTCGTCAAGCTCAGTCAACGAGGACGTCGACCGTTTAAGTGGGGGAGAGTGTTAGGGTCTTAGAATCTCAGGGACCAAAACTGTAATTTTCCAACAGTAGAGATTTGGGAAAATAATATTGGGATAAATTAGTATAAAATATTAGTAAGCAAAGAGCCGTGTCAGATATCTGAAATTCTCATTAGATTATTTATTTAGGGGCATGTGTCATCTGAGACATATTGATGTCTCCTCCTGCCACAAGCCAAGTTGTTCTTAAGGCTCTTTAGGGGGAGTGACTAGTTGGCCACCAGCTGGGGCTGGGCCCAGTTGGCTACCGTAGGCCTACGGAGATCCTGAGTTGTGCCTTCACACCTTGTAGACCGTCCCCCCTGTCTACAAGGGAGGTGAGAATTATTGTAACGATGGTATTGATGATAATGTGTAATTACTATTTTGCCCTTGGAATAAAATAAGTAGCCTGTTCATGAATTCTCATGTTCAGTTCTCATATCTTGTGCCTACTGTGAGGTTTCTGATTGTATGATGCCTATTGGCTTCATAGTTCGCTTAGATAAGCTTGACTAATCAAGGTATTCATATTCACAGGATGATTGGCTGATTCTGAAGGCTGACTTGGCTTGAAGGTGTTCAAGTCAAGTGCCGCACGGACTTGAGGAACAATTGGTACTCACTCTCACCAGACTATTCCCTTAAAGTGGGAGGTCAAGGGTTCGAGTAGTGGGGGAGGCGACCTAATTTCCAAAGGGAAATTTGGGCCAAATCCACTTGGGGAAGGATGCGATGCAAGAACCCAAGGGGACAAATCCTGCCAGGAACCCGTGAGGGTGAATGGATGTTAAAAAGCTGTTCACGACGCCAGTGGAAAGCCCGAGGTGGCACGAGGTGGCACGAGGCCAAGCGAGGGATAGCCCTGGGCCGTGAACGGTAACAGTGCCGGTGAAAGGGCCGGGCTATTACATGATAAGGATGTGTTCACCCCTTGGAGTAATAAGGCTGACTACAGGACTTGAGCCTGGAGAGATAAGGTTGGTAATTGATTCTGCTGATTTTCAGTAATTTAGAGTTCTACGAGTTATACGTTCTGTTACATATGGTAGTCTAACAATATATTGTGCCGTACTTCTAGCTATTTAGTTATTTTTGTAATCTATTTAAACAGAGTACTATGCCTCTGTTTATTATTGAGGAATAAATGAATAGAGCTCGGGAGATGGGAGAGGGACACCCGTGACATAAAAAGGCGCCTTTTATGTCACGGGGGTCCCTCTCCCATCTCCCGAGCCCACACGACCCAGAGCGGCGCCTTTTATGTCACGGGGGTCCCTCTCCCATCTCCCGAGCCCACACGACCCAGAGCCTGAAGTCCGACCCTCCCGTGATCCATCCCATTGGCCTCACAACCGCCGGGCAGGATTTGTCCCAAGACCTCACCCTCGTAACGCCGGACTCTCTACGCCGGACTCTGTTTAAATAGATTACAAAAATAACTAAATAGCTAGAAGTACGGCACAATATATTGTTAGACTACCATATGTAACAGAACGTATAACTCGTAGAACTCTAAATTACTGAAAATCAGCAGAATCAATTACCAACCTTATCTCTCCAGGCTCAAGTCCTGTAGTCAGCCTTATTACTCCAAGGGGTGAATACATCCTTATCACTCCCTTGGTCAATAAATTGAACCTATGAAAAAACTTATTTAATAAAAAGTATTCGATAAGTAATTAATTTATAATTAGTACTAAATTATTATTTATTAGAAAATATTAATACGATAAATATTAAATTATTTCATTATTATTTATTAAAAAATATTAATATGATAATATTGAATTAAGTCAAATTTTAAGTTAAAATCAAATAAAAATCGAGAATTAAAATTTTTTTATACATGTTGAAAAAATTGAATCTAAATATTGAAATGGTCAATTCGAGCAAAATAAAAATTTGTCAATAAGTATCTGATAATCAACATTTAACATAATCTCATCAAAATAAAATGCCAATGTTATGAATTAAGACGCTAATAAATGGATCAAAAAATAGTTTTATTTTTATGAAAAGTACGTAATATATATTTTAGATAATAGTTTTAGTTTTTCATTGATTTTTCGCCTTAAATTTTATTAAGAGTTTTTCTATAAATTAATTTAATATTGATAGCAGAATTTTTAATATTTTCTTAATGGTTATGTTATCTATTTCTAATAACATTTTATTTTCTATATAATGATAAAATAAATCAAGATGAAAAAATCAATAAATTAAAACTTTTATATTTTTATCAATGAAATAGTTATAAGTTGATTACTTTTAATTTTTATATATTAAAAGTTGGTTAAGGGCATTATATATATATATTTTTTACCATTGATTTTATATATTTAATGGAATTTAAACATTATTTTTATAACCCATTGTTTATATATTTTAAATATGATTTGTATTATAAATATTAGGGTGATTATATTAGTGCAAATATCTTTATTTTTTTTAAATTGTTCTCTTGTTATAATCTATTTAATAAATAATATTTTTTATTTTTAATTTGTTGGTCGGGTAATTAAATAAATTAAAATTTACACCTAATTCAATTAAATTAATTGAATATTCTGAAATTTAAAGTATTAAAACTAAACCAATTGAAAAAATAAAAAATTAATAAATAATTTAACTAATTATTTTGTTGATTAGAAAAAAAATTAACTATCCGTAATTTCAATTTAAAATCAAAATTAATCTATTAATTTTAAATTGGGAATATAAAATTTAAAATTGATATCATAATTTAAAATTGATACCATCATTATATTTAAGTTAAAAATTTTGAAACACTAAATCTAAAATTAAAATATTTATTATTAAAATAAGCTATATTGTAACCATGAAATATATATATATATATATACTTTCCATGCAGTCTTATAAATTATTATTTTAAATATTATATTTTAATTTATTAAATTATTTTATTAGTCTTAGTAATACAATTCAAACTATAGAAATATTTATTTAATAATATTTTATTTAATAAAAAGTATTCGATAAGTAATTAATTTATAATTGAGTACTAAATTATTATTTATTAGAAAATATTAATATGATAAATATGGAATTATTTAATTGTTTTTTATATTTAATAGGGGATTTACATATATAAGAGAGGATGATGGTCTTAATATGATTGGACGTCAAATTTAAAAAAATATATATATTAAAATCAAATAAAAATTGAGAATTAAAATTTTTTTATTTATGTTGAAAAAATTGAATCCAAATATTGAAATAGTCAATTCGAGCAAAATAAAAATTTGTCAATAAGTATCTGATAATCAACATTTAACAAAATCTCATCAAAATAAAATGCCAATATTATGAATTAAAATGCTAATAATTGGACTGAAAAAATAATTTTATTTCTATAAAAAGTGCATAAGATTTTTTTTATTGATTTTTCACCTTAAATTTTATTAACAGTTTTTTTATAAATTAATTTAATATTGAAATCTGTATTTTTAATATTTTTTGGTTATGTCATCTATTTCTAATAACATTTTATTTGTTATACAATGATAAAATGAATCAAGAAGAGAAAATTAATAAATTAAGGCTTTTATATATTTTTATCAATTAATAATTTTTATGTCTTAAACGTTAGTTAAGGGCATTATATTTTCTTTTTGCCATTGATTTTATTTATTTAATTGAATTTAAACATTAATTTTATAACCCATTATATATATATTTTAAATATGATTTGTATTATAATTATTAGGGTGATTATAGTTTAAATATCTTTATTTTTTCAAAGTGTTCTCTTGTTTTTTTTTTTTTTTTTTTTGAAATAGGGGTTGGGGGAGTCGAACCTTAGACCTCTCAAGGCTACAAGGATGCACTTTCCACCAGGATAAGCCTCGGAGTGCAAATGTTCTCTTGTTATAATCCATTTAATACACTATCTTTCATATTTTTTAATTTGTTGGTCGGATACTTAAATAAATTCGAATTTACACCTAATTCAATTAAATTAATTGAATATTCTGAAACTTAAAGTATTAAATCTGAACCAATTGAAAAAATAAAAAATTAATAAATAATTTAACTAATTATTTTGTTGATTAGAAAAAATTTAACTATCCGTAATTTCAATTTAAAATCAAAATTAATCTTTTAATTTTGAATTAGAATATAAAATTTAAATTTGATATCATAATTTAAAATTGAGACCTAAGTTAAAAATTTTGAAACACTAAATTTAAAATTAAAATATTTATTATTAAAATAAGCTATATTGTAACCATGAAATATATATATATATATATATATATATATATACTTTCCTTGATAATACAGTCTTATAAATTATTATTTTAAATATTATATTTTAATTTGTTAAATTATTTATTAGTCTTAGTAATACAATTGAACCTATGGAAATATTTATTTAATAATATTTCATTTAAAAAAAAAGTATTCGATTAGGGGTTTAAATGTTTAATTTTTAATTCATAAACAGAAAGTTAACAGTATTACTGTTTTTGGATTAAATAGCTATTTTTAAAAATTTATGAATTTAAATAACTATTATATATTAGCTTAAAAGGTCAGATGAATTATTTTATTTGATTGGAAATTAAATGACTTTTCATAAAATTTTCAATGGTGTATAGAAAATATCACTATACAAGACTAAATTTTCAATGGTGTATAGAGGAGATTACTATAGAAGACTAAATTTTTAAGTAGAAATTTAAGAGCTGGCAACTTTATTTTTTAATTCCCTCTTAATCAATAAATTAAAGTCACAGTTTCTTTTTAGAAAAAACTTGAGAATCAAATGGATCCATGATATGAATTAATAGAGATATATATGTAATTTCACAAGTTAAATTTATACTTTTATGCATAGTTTTTCAAGTCAATGTACAATTTAAAATTCTCTCTTATCTATTAGACATTATTTATCTAGTGAATATGAGATTTTTTTTTTTTGAAATAGGAATATGAGTTAATTATATAAAATATAGTGGACAGAAGATAAATTAATTTTAATTCAATTGAGTTACATACGATTGATATAAGTTAATTTTAATTAAATTAAATTAAAGTTACAATAAAACTAAATAACTCAATTAACTTATTTTATAATTGATATATTATGAATTAATCTTAATTTAAATTGATTCAAATATAATGAATATAATATAAATTCAATTTATTCATTTTACTTACGTATAATATAATATTTTCTTAATACTTATGTGATCTATTTCTAATAATATTTTATTTTCTGCCTAATGATAAAAAGAATCAAGAAGAGATCATCAGTAAATTAAGATTTTTATATTCTTATCAATGAAGTAGTTGTGACTACTTTTAAACTTTTATGTCTTAAAAGTTGATTAAAAGCTTATATTTATATTTTTTATGTCATTGACTTTATATATTTAATGAAATTTACACACTATATTTAAGTATGAAAAAAATTTATAATTTAGGATTTTTTATTTTATAGAAAATATTTTTTAATATTTGAATATTTAAAAATTTAATGAAAAATATTTTTTAAAATTAAATTATTTTAAAGAAATTGATTTTTCTTAACGGGTTCAAATTTTAAAAATCTTAATAAGTTTTTATATATAAATTTATTAATATATCTTATTTTTAATATTTAAATTAACTAATAAAAAATAAATTATCTTATTAAAAATATTTTTAAAATATAAACTATTTTTTATAGATAAATAGAGATTTAATTTATTAAATGTGAAATTATTGTTGATAGTTAAATAAAAAAATAAAAAAAATTTAAAATTAATAAAAAAATTATTATAAAACACATTTTATCTTTATTTTAAAATATTTTCCAAGATAATTGATTACTTTTAAAATAATTGTTATTTTTATCATAATTTCCACTACCACATATATCAATTTTATAGTTTTAAATATTTTTTTTCCAAAAAAAATGTTCATGCAGTTTATCTAAATTTTTATTATTAAAATAATAAAAAATATTTATTATGCCTACCTATGTACATCAAAAAAATTATTATTTTTGTCTTGTGATGCTCCAAAATTACTTTTATTATCATATAATTTGTGACAAATAATATTGTCATATGAATAAATATATGACAAATAAACTTTTCGTTTACCTGTGTCCACAAGAAGTGGTACTAGGTTCAAAGCAAATCTCCAAACAAATCTGCCAAACATCAAGATCATTAAAAACAATGAAAACCCAGATTGCCTGAATCAATTAATATGAAATCTAGAAATCAGTACGAGAGATCGAGCGACTTACTGCACAAGAAAGCTCTTCTCTGAGCTTATCCATGCAAGGAAAGACTGAATTCGAGCAAGAAACACCAGAATCATCTTTCTTCAATTCATCTCCTTCTGTTTTACGTTCTTCCTTAGCCACAATTTCTGTTTTTTCCTTCTGATGATTCTCTGCCCATCAATATAATAAAAAAGAAATCAATTTTCAAGCCTCTTAGAAAATATCTCAACAGCCCAATTCTCAATGGTTACCTTGTTTTTCAGGTAATTCTTCTTCTTCAAGGCTAATAGCGGGGACAGAAATCAAAATTGGACTCTGCGTTTTCTATTAAACACAGAAACAGCTAATTTCAATTTTCAAGAAAATCATTTTGTTATCTTTGAACAAAGATGGTGAATGTGTTACCTTCTTGAACTGGCGGATGGTGGAGTTTTGAAGTGCAAATCAGAGCGTTTCTTGTGCTTAAACTGTCGATCAGGAGTGTCTTCTACTATAAGGCTGGCAATAAGGATGGATTCCTCATCCCAACCAGCCATGGCAGCCAAAGATTTAAATCTTGGACTGAACAAACCCTCAACGTTTTGGCCAGTTTCAACAGGGTCTGATTGCCTTTGCTCCGATGGACTCCGTTTCGGTTCATCGCTCACCATTGCTATCTCGGAGGAGGGATTCTTTCCGGGTTGTTGTTTCGGAAGAGTAGAAGGGAAAAATCTCCTTTGATCGAATGAGACAGCTTCAAGATACGTGGAGAGTTGGAGGATAATGGGTTTGCAACGGTCGGATTCTTTTTTAAATTGATTTTTTAAAATTTTTTGGTGATTTAGCATTTTGTACGTCTAAAGGCTATATTTCAATGAAAATTTTACCCAAAACATAATTATGTGACCGCTTTTTTAATGATTAATTGAAATAACTTTATAAGTTTATTTTAATAATATAATTTAATAGTTCTTTTTTATATTTTAAGAATTATAATAAAAAATTTTGTTAATATTACTATTATTAGTTAATTTGAATTTTATTTCAAGTTTTAATATATATTTCTAATAATAATTGGTATAATTTTTTTTATTTCTTAAAAAGTTTTATACCATTTTATTTTTAATTTTAAAATAAATTAGAATACTAAATTATTTTATTTATTTTTAAATTAGATGACATATACCAATAATAAAAAAAACAGAGTGTTGATCTTTCTCCTTCATATTAGACAAATCGTGATATCTTAATTTTAGGAATCGTTGATTGATTGTAATAGTATAATCACACGAAATGATTAAGGCACAAATTGTATATATATATATACTTACACTCTGCAGAAGAAATATGCAAAAAGAAAATCTTCCATCTCTTCCTTTCTTATCTCTTTTTTTATGGTATTAGAGCAGGTTTTGTAATTATTTTTATGGTGGAAAAGGATGAGAAGGAAATTTCAAGTAGTTATCAAAGCAAACCACTTGAAACTACATCCCTTTTTATTTGCATCTTTCTGATCACTATGATCTGATTTTCGTGATCAATCCTCTAATTCTCTAAGTAAGAGCAGAGAAAATTTTTCTATGAATACTCTTCATTTCAAAAACAAGGTAGGATTTGTAGACGAAATTATTGAAAAATCAAATGTCTTTTCTTCTTTATCTCTTTCTTTAAATAGAGGTATAAATTAAAATTAAAATTTAAAAAAGTTTAGAACGTTCTTGGATTTCATGGCACTCTCAAAGAGAAAGATCAAAGAATATAAATTAAAATCATATTAAAGAAGGAATCAATCAAGTGAGTTGCTTTGTTCTCCAACATATTGGCACTGATTAAAAGAAGCAAAACATACAATAGATGTCGATCTCATATTATAAACAGTTTTTATACTCATTATAATAGTAGTGATTTATTTTATAAATAATAAAATTTTAATTTTCATATAACTTATTATTTATATAATTTTATATAAAAAGATAATAAAATTAGAATGTAAGTATATGAATAATAATTTTAAATTTTTATAATTTTGAATAGTAAATTTATATTATTTTTTAATAAAAATTAATTTTCATGTAATAATTTTAAATTATCATGAATAATTTTAATAATATATATAATTTTGTTAATTTTATTCTAATAAATAAAATAATTTAAATCAATTAGTATTACTTATTTGATTTAAAATGGTAAATTTATTTAAATTTTAAATTATAAATTATAATAGAGGTTTTGATATAATTAAAATTATTAATAAAATAATTTTAACTTTTATTTAATATTAATTATAATAATATTAATAATTAAATTTATTTATAAATGTAAGATTTTGGATAAATTTCTATTATTTAACGTAATTATTAACAGGATGATTGCCACTCAATTTTATTAATAGTAATTCAATATGCATTAGTAATAAATTTATTGTTATTAAAAGAAATTTTAGGTTAAAATCAAATAAAAATTGAGAATTAAAAACTTTTTTATACGGTTGAAAAAAATTGAATACAAACACCAAAATATCAATGAACAAATAAAAAATATGCCAATAAGCATGTGATAATCTAACATTTTACAAAATCTCATCAAAATAAAAAGTCAATGTTATGAATTAAAATGCCAATAAATGGGCAGAGGGAATTGTTTTATTTCTTTAGAAAGTATGTGATATATATTTTAGTTAAGAGTTTTATTTTTTTCATTAATTTTTTGCTTTAAATTTTATTAATAGTTTTCCTAGAAATTAATTTAATATTGATACCAGTAATTTTAGTATTTTCAATATTTTCTTAATGCTTATGTGATCTATTTTTAATTATATTTTATTTTTTACATAAATTAAGAGGAGAGCATCAATAAATTAAAATTTTTATATTTTTATCAATGAATTAATTATAAATGAACTACTTTTAATTTTTATATCTTAAATGTTCGTTAAGGGTATTATATATTTGTTATGCCATTGACTTTATATATTTAATGAAATTTAAACACTATATTTCATATGTTATCTAATTTTATTTTAGAGCAACTATGATACATGCATTTAACGAACAAAAACTATGATACATGTATGAAAAAAAATTATGATTTAAAATTTTTTATTTTATAGAAAATATTTTTTAATATTTGGATACTTAAAAATTTAATGAAAATATTTTTAAATTAAATTATTTTAAAGAAATTGATTTTTCTTAAAGGAGAAAGTTATTTTTCAAATTTTAAAAATCTTATTAAGTTTTTATATATAAATTTATTAATATATTTTATTTTTAATATTTTAATTAAATAATAAAAAATAAATTATCTTATTAAAAAATATTTTTATAAAAGATATTTTTTAAATATAAATAATTTTTTATAAATAAATGGAGATTTAATTTATTAAATATAAAATTATTGTTGATAGTTACACAAAAAATAAAAATTATTTAAAATTGACAAAAAATTATTATGAAACACTTTTTATCTTTATTTTAAAATATTTTATCTAGATAATTTGATTACTTTTAAAATAATTGTTATTTTTATCCTAATTTCAATTATCATATGTTTCAATTTTATAGTTTTAAATATTTTTTATCAAAAAAAATGTCACCCTTCATGAGAATTTACCTAAATTTTTTATTATTAAGGTAATGAAAAGTATTTATTATGCCTACTTATTTTCATAAAAAAATTTATCACATTAAGTACTTTTGTCAAGAATTATTTGGCATATGCTCTAAATTACTTTCTTTATCATATAATTTTTTATAAATAACATTGTCATGTGAATAAAATAATTTTATCACGGTATATTATTTACTCACTATAAAACTATGTATTTTGATCATTAAATGCAAATAAAATTGTGACAAAATATTATTTATTCTGATAAAAAATTATCTTTTTATTCTTACACATAATTTTTCATAATAAATTAGTTTAAAACTATAAATTACTGTTATTGCAATAAATACACACAATTTTTCATAATAAATTAGTTTAAAGGATAAATTACTGTTATTGTAATAAATAAATAGTTATGTCGATTAAATTCTTTATCATTGCTATATGCTCGAGAGAACAAGCACTTAATTCTGTTAAATCGGTTTTAGTCGGTTTAATTCTGTATCGAACCAAACCGACCAATACTTAGTTCTAGACAAATTTACTCTGACAAACTTAGTTACAAAATCAATTAGTAAGATAGTCATAATTTTTTAATTTATAATGACAAATTATTTTATTGAAAAAATAGTTAATTCAGATTGTGAATGCACTACCACCAAATTCAGTTATATTTTAACATTTAAACAATTAATAGCTTTTATTTATATATATATTATAAAATTCCTATACACAAAAGGAGAAAAAGAGGAGCGAGAGATTTAGCATGGGGCTCCTATGCCCAGGAAATGAGCCTTATATATATTGTTATCTTTTGTTGGTTGATAAAATACTCTATTGAGATCTGTTTTTGACCTTAAAAGAGCTCTGCATTGGTTAGTAGCTATTGGAGTTTAGAGAGATTGATAGAATTGGCGCTGGAGGATAGTAAGTCTCAAATTGACCCCTCCATGGCTATGACATGATGAAAGTATCATGGTGCCGATTTTTCTTTCTGGTAGTCGTTGGTGTTGAGCATAGAGCCTGCAGAGAAGACTTGGGGTTTGAGTTTTCTTCTGTTTTACTCTTTTAAGTTTATGGTTTAATGTTGGGATCCCATTTTGGACATACCTAGAGTCTTTAAGCTTGGGTAATTTCCTCTCTGGTTGTG
Source organism: Manihot esculenta (assembly GCF_001659605.2). Taxonomy (NCBI): domain Eukaryota; kingdom Viridiplantae; phylum Streptophyta; class Magnoliopsida; order Malpighiales; family Euphorbiaceae; genus Manihot; species Manihot esculenta. The sequence goes on from NC_035161.2 coordinate 14,915,953, forward strand.
ATTGTCTATCAGCAATGACCAATGCCGTACAATATGAAAGCTAGGAGTTCCAACAAACTTTTGGAGTTACATGAGCTTATTATAATGGTGAGGTGAGTTTTCTTGTTAGGGGTAGTGTGTGATCTTTTACTTAAAAAAAAAAAAAAAACTCCGTTTGTAATTTAATTTATAAATGGGTTAAAAAACTTTTTTCTATTTGTATAAATCTTATTTATAATTTTTTAAATAAAAAATAATTAGTTTACATTATAAACAGATTCATTAAACAAAATAGCAGTTATACAAATAGATTTAATAATTAGTTTACAAGTAGATAAACCCACCTCCTATGGCACCCCAAACCTAGAGAAGCTGAAACACCAATGATCGAAGGATTTAGATGAGAATCTGACAAACGCCACAACGAATAGTTGATAAGTTAGCCAAGATTCCTGGTGCAATTGATGAAAGCAAATCCTCACTCTCACTCAAAGCAATACACGCCAAAGGCAAGAAAAGAATTCTGAAATTTTGATTAAAAGCTGCCTCTTACAAGTGTTTGTTATCCTTATATCGTGAGGAGAAAACAAATAAAACCTTAAGATACTCTACTTAGGCCTGGTCGAAACACATATAAGGCTCAAGCCCAATCACACACTAAAATAACACATCAAACACATAAGTATTAAAACATAAGCCCAAAACATGGCCCAACACTCTAAAACTTAAAAAGATAAAATACGGCTAGAATACAAGTCCAAACAAAACTAAAATAAAACAAGTGTTTAAATAATAAAATATAGCAAGCCCATCATAACAAAATTGAATCTTCACAAAAGCCTTTCTTGATCTTCACTTTAGGCTTTCCTTTGTGTAGTTTTGGCCCATAGGTTTGATTAGGCTCCCTAAGCCTATGATTGCAAGTATTGCACCAAATCTGCCCCATATGAGTTGAAACACGCCCCAAATGCATATGGATGATATGGATATGATTTTGAACTCCTTTTAATCCATTTGAATGGTATAAGTTTGCTCCACACTATTGTTAGAAATCTGCCCTATTGGATCCGTATCAAGGGCTGTGGGTGTGAGGAGAGGGTTAGGGTTGAGTGAGGTTGCAGAACCAAATGGACCAATAACTAACGCAAGGCTAATCAGAGTGGTGTGGTGGCCCGTTACCTCCATCCAATATAAGCAAAGGGACTGAAGTCAAAAGAAGAAAATGCGATAACCGTTCCCGTAGCGAGCAAAAGAAGCTGTTTTTTTCCAAGCCCAAGTAGGGGCGAATGAACCATGTAGTTCGGTCGTGAAATGCTTATTTTCGATTCCCTCGACCATTGGAAAGGTCTAAGATTCCTCCATATCTATCGCCCCTATCTCTGGTCCAATTTATGGAAGCTAGCCAATCTTAATGAAAGCGTTAGTAGCTTAATTTTACATCTTTCTTTTTAGCTAGGATACACTCCTTTATACAAGACTTTTTTAGTTCTTGTTAGTGATCCGGGAACACTTAACGTGGGAGAAGGAAAAGCTTTTCACTCTCTTTCTAGCTTGCTAGAAGAGATAGATACGGTACAGAGAGGAGAGTTCAGGTCAAATCCTGTCAATAAATAATTCCTGCTTATAGATCGTGGGGGAAGGGGAAATTGGAGAGAAAGGTGGAGCTTCACCAGGCATTTAGTGCTTATTTTTAAGTCTTGTCTAAGCCCCAGCCAATCGAGTAAGCGAACTGTCTTACAACAAGAAGTAGTCACGGGAAGGGTTATCTGTAGAATTTAGAATAGGTAATAGACCGGGTTCGGGCATTACAAAGGACTACCAGTAAAGGGCCAAGCAGGGGCTTCATTTAGTATCCCAAAAAGCAGGGAAGAAGTTATCCGTAGAATTTAGAATTGGTAGTAGACTAGGTTCGGGCATTACAAAGGACTGCCAGTAAAGGGCCAAGCAGGGGCTTCATTTAGTATCCCAAAAAGCAGGGAAGAAGTTTATTCGCGAAAAGATGGGACGGGAGTTGACCGAATCAAATACGAAACAATATATTTGGAGATTATTAGCGCTTTGAAACTGAACTTCTACGCAGGGATCTGATTTGACCGGTCTAGAAAAGGTCAGTGCTGAACAAAGCTCCTAAGGTCCCCATTCGGGGATTTCCCCGTAAAAGCTAAGTCCTTACTTTACACAGAGTGAAGCTTCCGGCAATGCTTCAACAAGAGCCAAAGCTACCCGGGCCTGGGAAGAAGCAAAATCGAATAGAGGAAGAAGTGGTCGTGTAACTGGCTCGCTTGAGCTTTGGTACGCTAATAGTTTACTAATAGGATAGAAAGATTATCTTCAAAAGGACCTGTAACGACCCGAAAATCGGACCGCTACCGGCGCTAGGATCCGGGTCGACTTAAGGCCGCCGGGACCCGTAGCAAGCCTAACATGAAACCTGTAAAACCTGTTTAATCCCATACATGATCATCAATATACATAAAAATTTAAAACTTTTCTTTTTCATCATTCCTCATACACCAAACTCAACCTGTGCATGCACTAACATAATCATAAACTTGACCCCTCAGTGGGATCTCATCAATGCCCCAATGGGCGATACATCATAAGTTGAGTTGGTTAAACATAAACATCAATAGACATTAAGATCATGTATCAACAAGGGATTACAATACTCATAGGGTCAAGCACAACTATAACCTCAATATACCTCATCACATAACATACTGTAATCTCTTACATTACATCATAGTACAATTGTCATGTCCACAATCTAACTTATTACATAAACATACTTCAAAACTCTGTCTAACCTCCTGGTCTACCCTGTACCTGCACATCTGGGGTTAGGGGAGAGGGGTGAGCTACAAAGCCCAGTGAGCAGAATAGTAAAACATTTAAAACATATGATAACATGAAATGCATCACATCACAGCTAATCACATCAAGGATGAATTTGTCACCAATAGTCCTCTACATGGTCCAACTGTGCCAGGGGCGTAGAATGGGCCTCACTGGTCTTTCTCTTTCATAACATAACATAACATTCCATAATGCCAGGGGCGTAGAATGGGCCTCACTGGTCTTTCTCTTACATAGTGCCAGGGGCGTAGAATGGGCCTCACTGGTCTTCCGTACCGTATCATCATCATATCATAACATACGAGGACTAAAGGATCATTCAACATTCATCCACATCATCAACATATTATGCAATGCAACATATTCGTGAGTTCTAATGCAAGCACCCTATTATATCTCATGGCATTCATGATGCGTGAATCATGCTCAAATGGGTTTATTTATTTAAAAACATAAGAGTTATCCCACTCACCTCTGGCTAGCTCTGACACTGACTGAAGCAGCTGACTCACTGCTGGGGTCCTCGGTTCCTCAGGTCCGAACCTACACAGGTGGACTCAAATGAGGGACCAAACAACTAGAACATAACTCTAAAAATATCCCCCAAAAACCCCCTGAAACATCACCAAACATCCATGCAAAACATGCAAGAAAAGGCTGGACAGGGCAGGTTCGGCGGCACCTTCGGCGGCCGAAAGTCCCTCCAGAGCCGAAAGTCAGGCACTTTCGGCGGCACCTTCGGCGGCCGAAAGTCCCAGACAGAGACGAAAGTCTCCTTTCGGGGGCAAGCTTCGGCAGCCGAATGCTGCCTCCACAAGGGGGTTCGGCGGCCGAAAGTTCCTTCGGCTGCCGAACCTGGTTTCTCCCAAATGGGCAGAAACTTGGCTCAAATGAACCTCTTGCCTCCCAAAACCTCAAATCAAGCATAAACTGGTTCTAAAACATGCATACATATCATACATCACACCTAGGGGTCTCAAACTATCAAATACCCCAACTACAACACTTCAAACATGCCACATTGTTCAAAATCATCACATTTGCTCAAAAACTCATACAACCCTAAACATGCCATTCTACCCCGAAAAACAACTTAAAACTTACTTAAAACATACAATGAGCTTAAGATCGGCTCTTACCTCTTGATGATCGAGAGAGAGGCGACCTAAACTCGGATATCCAAGCAAATGAGCTCCTGAGTTCCCAAAGCTCCAAAACTTGTCTTAAATGCTCAAAACTTGCAAAGTGAGGTGAAAACTCAAGAAAAATGGAGGAGATTTGGAGAAAGAACACAAGGTCTAGGGAGAGGGAGGTTGGAAGCTAGCTGTGGCCGAAAATGGGAGAAAGCTCGCCCATTTCGGCTAAGTGACCCATTTATAGGTGGCTGGCCAGGCCACGTTCGGGGGCCGAAAGTGCTTCCGCATGCATGCCATGTTCGGCGGCCGAACTTGAGTTTCAGCGGCCGAACCTGGACTTCCCTCACTCATGCTTTCGGGGGCCTAACGTGCCTCCAAAACGCATGTATGTTCAGCGGCCGAACTTGACTTTCGGCGGCCGAACCTGAGTTTTCCTCCAAGGACTTTTCATGCAAAAACTCATTTAATTTTCATTCAAAATCATCAAAAACCTTAAAACATCTCATGAAAACATGGTTTTACCCCTTCTAGAGGTCTCCGACATCCGAGATTCCACCGGACGGTAGGAATTCCGATACTGGAGTCTAGCCGGGTATTACATTCTCCCCCCCTTAAGAACATTCGTCCCCGAATGTTCCTCAACTAACACATGCATAGCAAACAACATAACATACATACATAAACACATAAAGATCTAACCTTAAAAGAGATGGGGATATTGCTGGAGCATGGACTCCCGTGTCTCCCAAGTACATTCTTCCAAATTGTGGTGGTTCCAAAGGACTTTCACCATCGGGATTTCCTTGTTTCTCAGCTTTCTAATCTGGGTGTCTATGATCCGCACTGGCTGCTCAACATAGGTGAGATCCTCTTGGATCTCCACATCAGGCTCACTAAGAACCTTGCTCGGATCTGACACAAACTTTCTTAACATGGAAACATGGAAAACTGGATGGATTCTTTCCATCGAAGCAGGCAAATCTAGCTTGTACGACACATTCCCAATCTTCTGCAAGATTTCAAAGGGTCCAATGTATCGTGGGGCTAGTTTACCTTTCTTCCCAAAACGAACCACTCCTTTCATTGGAGACACCTTGAGCAATACCAGATCCCCCTCCTGAAACTCTACTAGTCTTCTGCGGATGTCTGCATAACTCTTCTGTCTGCTTGCAGCAGTCTTGATTCTCTCTCTGATTATAGGTACCACCCTGCTGGTGATCTCTACTAGCTCAGGCCCTGCCAAGGCTTTTTCTCCAACTTCCTCCCAGCAAACAAGTGACCTGCACTTCCTCCCATATAAAGCTTCATATGGAGCCATCCCGATGCTAGCATAATGGCTGTTATTGTAGGCAAACTCCACCAAAGGTAGATGTTGCCTCCAAGAACCGCCAAAGTCCAGCACATACATTCTAAGCATATCCTCGATAGTCTGGATGGTCCTTTCGGACTGTCCGTCCGTTTGGGGGTGGAAGGCAGTACTGAAATCCAACCTAGTACTCATGGCATTCTGCAGACTCCGCCAAAACCTGGAGGTGAACTGGGGCCCTCTGTCCGACACTATCGAAACCGGAACCCCAAGCAGCCTGACGATCTCATCCACATATACCTGCGCCAACTTGTCCACAAAGTAGCCACTCCTGACAGGGATGAAGTGAGCAGATTTGGTGAGTCTGTCCACAATCACCCATATGGAGTCCAATCTGTTGGACGCTGCTGGTAACCCCACTACGAAGTCCATAGCTATATTCTCCCATTTCCACTCTGGAATAGGTAGCGGGTTAAGCATTCCAGCCGGCTTCTGATGTTCCAGCTTCACCCTCTGACACACTTCGCAGGCTGACACGAACTGTGCCACTTCTTTCTTCATCGCTGGCCACCAATAAACTTTCTTCAAATCTTGATACATCTTGGTGGCTCCGGGGTGAACGCTGTATCTTGCATTATGAGCCTCTCTCATAATGTCTCCTTTTAGCCCTATGTCATCTGGTACACACAATCGACTCCCATAGCGGAGGATCCCCTTACTGTCAAATCTGAACTCGCTGTCCTTGCCTAACTGAACAGTCCTGGCAATCTTTACTAACTCTGGGTCCTCATGCTATTTCTGAGCCACCTGCTCCAGAAACACGGGTGTCACTTTCATCTGAGCAACCAAGGCACCTGTACCAGACAACTCCAACTGTAGACCTTCATCAATGAGTTTGTAAAACTCCTTCACCACTAGTCTCCTCTCTGCCGTGATGTGGGATAGACTGCCTAGTGACTTCCGGCTTAGGGCGTCTGCCACGACATTCGCCTTACCCGGATGATACTGAATCTTGCAATCGTAGTCACTCAGCAGCTCTACCCATCTCCTCTGTCTCAAGTTCAGATCTCTTTGACTCAAGATGTACTGCAGGCTCTTATGATCTGTAAAGATCTCACATTTTACCCCATAGAGGTAATGCCTCCACATCTTGAGCGCAAAGATTACTGCTGCCATCTCAAGGTCATGTGTGGGGTAATTCAACTCGTGCTTCTTCAGCTGCCTAGAAGCATAAGCAATCACCCTCTCATTCTGCATTAGCACACAACCCAGTCCCACACAGGACGCATCACAAAAGACTGTAAAGTCCTCATCACTAGACGGCAGAGCTAAAACTGGTGCTGAAGTCAACCTCTTCTTAAGCTCTTCGAAACTCTCTTCGCACTGGTCGGTCCACACAAACTTTTGATTCTTCCTGGTTAACCTGGTCAGAGGAGCTGCAACTTTCGAGAAGTCCTGAACGAACCTCCTGTAGTAACCTGCCAAACCCAGGAAACTCCTGATCTCCGTCACTGAAGTGGGTCTAGGCCAGTTAGCCACAGTCTCTATCTTCTTGGGGTCCACCTCTATCCCATTCTCTGACACTACATGCCCCAAGAACGAAATGCTCCTCAGCCAGAACTCACACTTAGAGAACTTGGCATACAAGCCATGTTCCCTCAAGGTCTGCAAGACCAACCGCAGATGATGGGCATGCTCCTCTGCATTCCTGGAATACACTAAGATATCATCTATGAAGACAATAACAAAGTGATCCAGGTACTGGCTAAACACTCTATTCATGAGGTCCATGAATGCTGCAGGGGCGTTAGTTAACCCGAACGGCATTACAAGGAACTCAAAATGCCCATATCTGGTCCTGAAAGCCGTCTTTGGCACGTCCTCGTCTCTAATCCTCAGCTGATGGTACCCAGATCTCAGATCTATTTTGGAGAAACAACCCGCTCCTGCTAGCTGGTCGAATAGATCGTCGATCCTTGGCAAAGGGTACTTGTTCTTGGTAGTGACTTTGTTCAACTGTCTGTAGTCGATACAAAGTCTAAGGGATCCATCCTTCTTTCTCATGAACAAAACTGGTGCACCCCAAGGTGAAGTGCTCGGTCGGATGAAGCCCTTGTCTACCAACTCTTGCAACTGTTCCTTCAACTCTTTTAATTCTGCTGGCGCCATCCTGTAGGGAGGGATAGAGATCGGTCGGGTTCCAGGCATCAATTCTATCTCGAACTCTATCTCCCTAGCAGGTGGTAAACCTGGCAGCTCGTCTGGGAAGACGTCTAGAAACTCTCTAACCACTGGCACCGAGGCGGGCTCTCTAACCTGACTGTTAAGCTCTCTCACATGAGCCAAATACCCCTGACATCCCCTCCTAAGCAACCTACGAGCCTGAAGAGCTGATATCAGACCTCTAGGTATACCCCTCTTGTCTCCTCTGAAGACAACCTCAGACCCATCTTGACCTCTGAACCTGACTACCTTGTCCCTGCAGTCCAAGGTAGCACCATGGGTAGATAACCAGTCCATCCCTAGAATGACGTCAAAATCTGTCAAGTCTAGAACCACAAGGTCGGCGGACAAGCATCTTCCCTCAACAAACACAGGACTACACTGGCAGACTGACTCTGCCACTGATGGATCACACTTGGGTCCACTGACCCAGAGAGGACACTCTAACTCAGAGATCATCAACCCTAACCTCTGGACGGCTCTCGGTGTAACAAAAGAATGAGATGCACCAGGGTCCATCAAGGCATACACATCTGAACAGCCAATGACTAAGTTACCTGCCACTACGGTGTTAGATGCATCTGCCTCCTGTTGAGTCATTGTGAAGATCCGTGCTGGAGCTGATGGACCTTCACCTCTGAAACCCGCTGAAGAAGAGGCTGCCCCTCTCCCTCTGCCTCTGCCACTGGCCTGCGTTATGGCTGGAGCTGCTGGCTGTGCTACACTGCCTGAAGCTGTCTGCTGGGACTGTGCCATCGGGGCTGCTCTTGGACAATCTCGAGACATATGCCCCTCCTGACCACATCTGTAACAGGCCGTCGTCCCAAACCGACATACTCCTCTGTGTGGCTTACCACACCTTGCACAAACTGCATTATCCGCACCAGAGCTTGAGCCACTCCCTAGTCCCAGACTGGACTTAACCTTGTTCCAAAACTTGTTCTTCTTTGGCTTCTTGGTGGTACTGCTCCACCTCTTGCTGCCTGAAGCTGCTGCACTAAAAGAAGAAGAGCCTGGGGTCTTAGAACCAGAAGGTTGTGCCACTGACTGCTTGACTGTCCCTTGAACGATGGCACTGGCCTCCATTTTCCGGGCCATATCCACTATGGCATGGAAGCTCTCCCTATCTACTGACTGGATCAAGGAGGAATATCTGGAGTGGAGTTTCATGATATACCTCCTTGACCTTTTCTGATCCGAGTCAAGATTCTGCCCTGCAAATGGCAATAGCTCCAAGAATCTGTCTGTGAACTCCTCTATACTCATCTCATCAGTCTGTCTCAACTGCTCGAACTCTATCATCTTTAGCTCCCTTGAACTATCTGGGAAAGCCCATCCTGCAAACTCGTTTGCAAACTCTTCCCAAGACATGCTATCCACTTTCGGGTTCACATAATTCTTGAACCACTCTCGTGCCTTCTTGCACTTAAGAGTGAACCCAGCCATCTGAATGGCTCTACTGTCATCAGCCCCAATCTCATCTGTGATCACCTTGACCCTCTCAAGATACACAAATGGGTCATCCCCTTTTTCATATTGGGGAGCACCCAACTTCATGTAGTCTGTCATCTTGACCTTGCTCCCACTGACTGAGCTAGGTCTAGGAGTTTGAGTAGCTGGGGCTGCTGGTTCTGTAGGTGGGGCAACATTTTCTGAAGTAGGGTTTGGATAGTAAGGTGGGGGTGGATACATTGGGTATTGTGAATACGGTGGGTAGTAGGGTGGGTATGGCATCTGTGTGGGATAAGGGGTGAAGCTAGGGTAATCCGATGTACCTCCCATCGAATACCCGGGATTTTGTGAGAAGGGTGGGTAGTAAGGTGGCTGAACAAATCCCGAGGCCTGAGTGCCTCCTTGGGATTCTCCCATTCCTTCTTTTGACATACTAACTCCCAAACTGCCATCCCTCCTTTGCTCTACATCCATTTCATCCCCCATGTCCTCTGACGCTCCTCCCTGAACTGTTCCTCTGACTGATTTGCTTCTACCCAGATCCAAAGACCTTCTAGGGTCTCTCACTGATCTGTCCCTGTTGGACCTACTTGACATTGCCCTAGGCAATGTAGGAGGACGGGCGCTCATGCCCTCATCCTCAGGTGGTACTCCAGTCAATCTTGCTGATCGACGAGTTCCTCTCATCCTGTTTTCTGGAAAACAGTACACATCACATAAACATTAGCATCATATGGTTCATGTGGGCACACATGAACCCTCATCACATATCATTAATGTACATGCATATAATCATGGCATTTCACATCATCATGCAAGACAGGACTCCACATCCTATCCTAGTGGACATGATCTTCCTATTGTGCTTGACCTTCTATAACATCTATGAGCCCGACACTCTAGGTCCGACCATATGAACCTAGGGCTCTGATACCATTCTGTAACGACCCGAAAATCGGACCGCTACCGGCGCTAGGATCCGGGTCGACTTAAGGCCGCCCAGACCCGTAGCAAGCCTAACATGAAACCTGTAAAACCTGTTTAATCCCATACATGATCATCAATATACATAAAAATTTAAAACTTTTCTTTTTCATCATTCCTCATACACCAAACTCAACCTGTGCACTAACATAATCATAAACTTGACCCCTCAGTGGGATCTCATCAATGCCCCAATGGGCGATACATCATAAGTTGAGTTGGTTAAACATAAACATCAATAGACATTAAGATCATGTATCAACAAGGGATTACAATACTCATAGGGTCAAGCACAACTATAACCTCAATATACCTCATCACATAACATACTGTAATCTCTTACATTACATCATAGTACAATTGTCATGTCCACAATCTAACTTATTACATAAACATACTTCAAAACTCTGGCTAACCTCCTGGTCTACCCTGTACCTGCACATCTGGGGTTAGGGGAGAGGGGTGAGCTACAAAGCCCAGTGAGCAGAATAGTAAAACATTTAAAACATATGATAACATGAAATGCATCACATCACAGCTAATCACATCAAGGATGAATTTGTCACCAATAGTCCTCTACATGGTCCAACTGTGCCAGGGGCGTAGAATGGGCCTCACTGGTCTTTCTCTTTCATAACATAACATAACATTCCATAATGCCAGGGGCGTAGAATGGGCCTCACTGGTCTTTCTCTTACATAGTGCCAGGGGCGTAGAATGGGCCTCACTGGTCTTCCGTACCGTATCATCATCATATCATAACATACGAGGACTAAAGGATCATTCAACATTCATCCACATCATCAACATATTATGCAATGCAACATATTCGTGAGTTCTAATGCAAGCACCCTATTATATCTCATGGCATTCATGATGCGTGAATCATGCTCAAATGGGTTTATTTATTTAAAAACATAAGAGTTATCCCACTCACCTCTGGCTAGCTCTGACACTGACTGAAGCAGCTGACTCACTGCTGGGGTCCTCGGTTCCTCAGGTCCGAACCTACACAGGTGGACTCAAATGAGGGACCAAACAACTAGAACATAACTCTAAAAATATCCCCCAAAAACCCCCTGAAATATCACCAAACATCCATGCAAAACATGCAAGAAAAGGCTGGACAGGGCAGGTTCGGCGGCACCTTCGGCGGCCGAAAGTCCCTCCAGAGCCGAAAGTCAGGCACTTTCGGCGGCACCTTCGGCGGCCGAAAGTCCCAGACAGAGACGAAAGTCTCCTTTCGGGGGCAAGCTTCGACAGCCGAATGCTGCCTCCACAAGGGGGTTCGGCGGCCGAAAGTTCCTTCGGCTGCCGAACCTGGTTTCTCCCAAATGGGCAGAAACTTGGCTCAAATGAACCTCTTGCCTCCCAAAACCTCAAATCAAGCATAAACTGGTTCTAAAACATGCATACATATCATACATCACACCTAGGGGTCTCAAACTATCAAATACCCCAACTACAACACTTCAAACATGCCACATTGTTCAAAATCATCACATTTGCTCAAAAACTCATACAACCCTAAACATGCCATTCTACCCCGAAAAACAACTTAAAACTTACTTAAAACATACAATGAGCTTAAGATCGGCTCTTACCTCTTGATGATCGAGAGAGAGGCGACCTAAACTCGGAGATCCAAGCAAATGAGCTCCTGAGTTCCCAAAGCTCCAAAACTTGTCTTAAATGCTCAAAACTTGCAAAGTGAGGTGAAAACTCAAGAAAAATGGAGGAGATTTGGAGAAAGAACACAAGGTCTAGGGAGAGGGAGGTCGGAAGCTAGCTGTGGCCGAAAATGGGAGAAAGCTCGCTTATTTTGGCTAAGTGACCCATTTATAGGTGGCTGGCCAGGCCACGTTCGGGGGCCGAAAGTGCTTCCGTATGCATGCCATGTTCGGCGGTCGAACTTGAGTTTCGGCGGCCGAACCTGGACTTCCCTCACTCATGCTTTCGGGGGCCTAACGTGCCTCCAAAACGCATGTATGTTCCGCGGCCGAACTTGACTTTCGGCGGCCGAACCTGAGTTTTCCTCCAAGGACTTTTCATGCAAAAACTCATTTAATTTTCATTCAAAATCATCAAAAACCTTAAAACATCTCATGAAAACATGGTTTTACCCCTTCTAGAGGTCTCCGACATCCGAGATTCCACCGGACGGTAGGAATTCCGATACCGGAGTCTAGCCGGGTATTACAGGACCAGGCTCATACTGACTTCATTTTTCACATTGAACGCGGGTCTTACTAAAGCAAGCCAAACTAAAATAGAAATTAGAAATGGATTCTTTTTATTTTAATAGCTTGACTGAAGCTATTGGAAGCAACTGGACTCTCTCCTTAGCGAGGTCCTAGAATAAACTAGTTAGTTTGCGGTGCTACGAAAAGCTATCAAGCTGATTGGGGGCTATAGAATGAGCATGTGTCAAAATTTTGAGTTATTTTTTACTTATTTATTCTAAAGAGTGGTTCACTGTTTTAAGTAATTTATTCTAAAGAGTGGTTGACTGTATACATTTTGGTTTTTGGTTGCGTCTGAACAATTATAAGCCCTTAGTTCTTCAAAGAATTGATTCATAGAAATGGAATATTATTTCGGTTCTGCTTTCTTACTTTAGAAAGACTTGAAAGTTCGGAAATGTGGTTTGGTTGGTTGTTGACCAACAGAAAGCATGGGATAAAGATGCACAAACAAAAGAAGAAATTCAAATGGAACATCATCTGAATTCATCAGAATCAATATCAATTACCTAAACCGAGACTGAAACCATTTTACTGAATGACTTGATCGATCGTACTAGATAGAGAGCCTCAGATGGATTATAAACCTTTCATAAGAAATTCCTCTATCTAATACCTGCGCATGGAAAGTCCAATGCGCTGAGCTTATGCCCAGTGGGTGAATAACAATATATATATATATTCATTCAAGTATAATAGGAATACTCATGACAGATATAATGAAATCATTTTATAAAAAGCAAGTGAAAATTTAATATGTCAGTGAGCGAAAAGTGGACAAATTAGGTCATGAAATTTTATAACTGTAAGGTCATTCATATTTTGGTAACCATCTTGTGTGCATGCTAGCAAAACATTAACATTTCTTCCTCCCTTTCTTCCGTTTCTGAGGTTTCTTTCAGTTTCTTAGTAAAAATGGATGACGGTATTCTGCCTAAAGAGTAGACATATGTAATAAATAAGAGAATACTAAAGATTCGAGCCCTAGAATTTCTCAATTCTGACACAAGGTACTTATTAGATCGAAAAAGTACGTTAGATCTAATAGAATTATTTTGCTGTATCCAGACTAATATCAATCCAACCCATTTCATGAATAAAATGCGACCAATTAACTAACCAACAAAACTACTTGTTACAAATAACATCTTGTTGTTGCATCAAAACATATAAATGTTGACTAATCTGACTAACATTGAACTTGGTAAAATGAAATAGTTAAATAATTGAAAAATGAGATTATTCAGGAATACAAATTGAATGCTAAGATTACACATTGAATTTCTAGTAGTAGATCCATAATAAAAAAAGTGTTTGTGATTGTTCCAGAAGAAATGAAACAAAAGATAGGGTAGAGCTAGGACTGTAGAAAAACTCTTAATAAAATTTAAGGCAAAAAATCAATAAAAAAAATAAAATTCTTAACTAAAATATATATCATATACTTTCCATAAAAATAAAACTATTTTTTTGGTCCATTTATTAGTATCTTAATTTATAACATTAACATTTTATTTTGATGAGATTTTGTTAAATGTTGATTATCACATACTTATTGGCATATTTTTTATTTGCTCGAATTGACTATTTTAATATTTAGATTCAATTTTTTCAACATGTATAAAAAAATTTTAATTCTCGATTTTTATTTGATTTTAACCTAAAATTTATTTTAAAATTTGACATAATTCAATATTTATCATATTAATATTTTTTAATAAATAATAATTCAATAATTCAATATTTATCGTATTAATATTTTCTAATAAATAATAATTTAGTACTAATTATAAATTAATTACTTATCGAATACTTTTTATTAAATAAAATATTATTAAATAAATATTTCCATAGGTTCAATTGTATTACTAAGACTAATAAAATAATTTAAAAAATTAAAAAATAATATTTAAAACAATAATTTATAAAACTGCATTATCAAGTAATATATATATATATATATATATATATATATATATATATTTCATAGTTACAATATAGCTCATTTTAATAATAAATATTTTAATTTTAGATTTAGTGTTTCAAAATTTTTAACTTAAATATAATGATGGTCTCAATTTTAAATTATGATATCAATTTTAAATTTTATATTCCCAATTTAAAATTAAAAGATTAATTTTGATTTTAAATTGAAATTACAAATTGTTATTTTTTCTAATCAGTAAAATAATTAGTTAAGTTTTTTATTAATTTTTTATTTTTTCAATTGGTTCAGTTTTAATTTTTTAAATTTCAGAATATTTAATTAATTTAATTAAATTAGTTGTAAATTCGAATTTATTTAGGTATCCGACCAACAAATTAGAAAGTAGGAAAGATAGTGTATTAAATGGGTTATAACAAGAAAACACTTCAAAAAATAAAACAATTTGCCCTTAACCAAGAGAACACTTCTAATATTTATAATACAAATCATATTTAAAATATATATACAATGGGTTATAAAATTAGTGTTTAAATTCTATTAAATATATAAAATCAATGGCAAAAAAAATATATAATGCCCTTAACCTACGTTTAAGACATAAAAATTAAAAATAATTCACTTATAACTATTTCATTAATAAAAATACAAGTTTTAATTTATTGATTTTCTCTCCTTATTCGTTTTATCATTATATAGAAAATAAAATTTATTATAAATAGATCACATAACCATTAAGAAAATATTAAAAATACTGCTACCAATATTAAATTAATTTATAAAAAAACTCTTAATAAAATTTAAGGCGAAAATTTAATGAAAAAATAAAACTCTTAACTAAAATATATATCACGCACTTTTCATAAAAATAAAACTATTTTTTGTCCATTTATTAGCATATATCCGTTTGTAAATCGATTTGTATTTATTTAATTTTAAAAATAAATTTCATATTTGTTTAATAAACCATTTGATTTTACAAATGTGTTACATATCCATTTGTGAATATATTAGTATTCATTTAATTTGATGGACAGATTAGACGTTTATTTGCAAGTTCATTTGTATTTATTTAATTTTATAAATAGATTATACATCTGTTCGACAAGCTATCTATGTCTATTTAATCTTATAAATATATTACACGTTCATTTGTTTGTGAATATGTTTGTATTCATTTAATTTTACAAATAGATTATGTGTTCATTTGCAACGTCCGTTTCAAAAGCCATTTATTTCTATTTAATTTTTCAAACTGATTATATTTTTATCTGTGAATCTACATGCCTTCATTTAATTTTACAAACGGATTGTACATTCATTTAAAGAGTTGTCTATATCTATTTAATTTTATAAATGAATTACATATGTATTTGTATATACTTAATTTTACAAATAAATTACACTTTGTTGAGTTTATTTAATTAATTTTGCAAACAGATTACACTGTCTTTTTAAAAAATTATTTATATCTATTTAATTTTACTAATATACTAGCTGTCCTTCCCCATATAAAGGAAGATCCCTCTTCCTTCAACAATAGTACATAATGATTTTTATCATATTATGAGACATTTATATGAGACCTATAAGAAAGTTTAAATATTCTAATTTTAAAATATTTTTATTTAATTTTATTTTTAAATTATTTTGACCTCTCGCTAATAATGGAGATTGAATAAGAACTCACCACGAGTTAAACTCGAATCAATCTCGAGTTCATTAAATATTATATAAATCTTGCTCAAACTTATAAATTTTTTTAATAAACAAGTTTAAACTTGAAAAAAATAAGTTCTATTGGATTACACCCTAACTATTTGAATTACAAATAGAATTCTTAACAGATTAAATATACTAGTTGTTTGTATCACAAATAGATTTATAAATTGATTAGTAGTTTGCATCATAAACGAATTTATTTATAAACGGATTGCTCGTTTATATATGAAATTTTATTTATAAATAAGTGGGAATATAAAAATGAAAAATATAAATAAAAACTATTTGTATAACTGCTATTTTGTTTAATGAATCTGTTTATAATGTAAACTAATTATTTTTTATTTAAAAAATTATAAATAAGATTTATACAAATAGAAAAAAGTTTTTTAATCCGTTTATAAATTAAATTACAAACGAAGTTTAATTTTTTTTCTTTTAAGTAAAAGATCACACACTACCCCTAACAAGAAAACTCACCCCACCATTATAATAAGCTCATGTAACTCCAAAAGTTTGTTGGAACTCCTAGTTTTCATATTGTACGGCATTGGTCATTGCTGATAGACAATCGCAACCAGAGAGGAAATTACCCAAGTTTAAAGACTCTAGGTATGTCCAAAATGGGATCTCAACAATAAACCAAAAACTTAAAAGAGTAAAGCAGAAGAAAACTCAAACCCCAAGTCTTCTCTGCAGCCTCTATGCTCAACACCAATGACTACCAGAAAGAAAAATCGGCACCATGATACTTTCATCATGTCATAGCCATGGAGGGGTCAATTTGAGGCTTACAATCCTCCAGCGCCAATTCTATCGATCTCTCCAAACTCCAATAGCTACTAACCAATGCAGAGCTTTTTAAGGCCAAAAACAGATCTCAATAGAGTATTTTATAAACCAACAAAAGATAACAAACTATGCAACCATAACAAGAAAATCTACCGAGTTGAATTCAATTTTATGCCTGTCATATAAGGCTCATTTTGCTTGGGCATAGGAGCCCTATGCTAAATCTCTGAATTTGGTGGTAGTGCATTCACAACCTGAATTAACTGTTTTTTCAATAAAATAATTTGTCATTATAAATTAAAAAATTATGACTATCTTACTAATTGATTTTGTAACTAAATTTGTCAGAGTAAATTTGTCTAGGACTAAGTATTGGTTGGTTTGGTTCGATACAAAATTAAAACGACTAAAACCGATTTAACAGAATTAAATGCTTGTTCTCTCGAGCATATAGCAATGATAAAGAATTTAATCGGCATAACTATTTGTTTATTGCAATAACAATAATTTATCGCTTTAAACTAATTTATTATGAAAAATTGTGTCTATTTATTGGAATAACAGTAATTTATGATTTTAAACTAATTTATTATGAAAAATTATGTGTAAGAATAAAAAGATAATTTTTTTATCAGAATAAATAATATTTTGTCACAATTTTATTTGCATTTAATGATCAAAATACATAGTTTTATAGTGAGTAAATAATATACCGTGATAAAATTATTTTTTTCAAAATTGTAAATAATTACTAAATTATTTTTTCATGATTTTATTAGTTGTAATTTTATTTATTAAAATTTTTATTGTGGTAATATTTTATTTGTCATATGTTTATTCCTATGACAATATTATTTATCAAAAATATATAATAATAGAAAATAATTTTATAAAAAATACGACAGCATGAGAAATAATTTTTGACAAATATATTGAAGGTGGTAATTTTTTTTTTTGAATATAGGTAGACATACTAAATAATTTTTGTTAGACTAATAATGAAATCGTAAATACTTAGCTAAATTATTTTAACCTAACAGTTTTTTTTTTGTTTAACATAGATAAGTGTAACAAATATTTTTTGTTACCTTAATGATAAAATTATAAATTATTATTAAATTATTTTTTTCATAATTTTATTAGTTGTAATTTATTTATTAGATCTTTTATTGTCCCATATTTTATTTGTCATATGTTTATTCACATGACAATGTTATTGTCAAAAATTATATGATAAAGAAAGTAATTTGTCAAAAATTATATGATAAAAGAAAGTAATTTAGAGCATGACAAATAATTCTTGACAAAAGTACTTAATGTGATAAATTTTTTTATGAAAATAAGTAGACATAATAGATACTTTTCATTACCTTAATAATAAAAAATTTAGGTAAATTCTTATGAAGGGTGACTATTTCTTTTGATAAAAAAATATTTAAAACTACAAAATTGAAACATGTGATAATTGAAATTATGATAAAAATAACAATTATTTTAAAAGTAATCAAATTATCTTGATAAAATATTTTAAAATAAAGATAAAAAGTGTTTCATAATAATTTTTTGTCAATTTTAAATATATATATTTTTTTTAAAAGGAGGGATAGAGCCCTTTAATTTATTATACGATCATGAAAAACATTTATACAGTCAGCATCCAAGAGGAGCTTAATACTAGATGAAGGCAAATCAATAAGACTCATACCAAAAACTCCACCATGCGCACTATTCGCAAGATAATCCGCTACCATATTAGCTTCCCTATATATTTTTACGACCTTAACCTCCCATTCCCGCCGGATAAGAGCTCTGCAATTAACAACTAAAGACTGCAGTCTATAAACACCACTGTCTTGACCTTGAAGAAGCTGAACAGCAACTTGAGAATCAGTTTGGATAACAATTTTCCGCCATCCCCTACTCCAAGCCACATTCAAAGCATGATATATGGCCCATAATTCTGTCCCAACCACACCACAAACTCCCAACACACAACGAAAACCAAGTAGCCATCCCCTACTCGACATCTATCGTATGTTTTGCTTCTTTTAATCAGTGCCAATATGTTGGAGAACAAAGCAACTCACTTGATTGATTCCTTCTATTTCTGTTATTTAATATGATTTTAATTTATAAAATAAATCACTACTATTATAATGAGTATAAAAACTGTGTAACACACGCTAGATAAAAGTTAGTAATTATAAAAGAGCGCATACCTTAATAATATATATTGAAGGTGGTAATTTCTTTTTATGTATATAGATAGACATGCCAAATAATATTTGTTAGACTAATAATGAAATTGTAAATACTTAACTAAATTATTTTAATTTTATTAGTTTGCAATTTTATTTGTTTTGTTGGAACATTTATTGTGGAATATTTTAGGGAGTGATATATTTATTCATATCTAAATATTATTTGTCAAAAACTATATAATGATGAAAATAATTTTATAAAAAAATATGATAGTAATTTGGAGCATTTATAATACAAATATTTAACCTAATAGTTTTTTTCAACATATGACAAATATTTTTTATTAATTTAATGATAAAATTATAAATAATTATTAAATTATTTTTTCATAATTTTATTAGTTGTAATTTTATTTATGAGAATTTTTATTGTACCCATATTTTATTTGTCATATATTTATTCTTATGACAATATTATTTGTCACAAATTATATGATAATGAAAGTAATTTGGAGCATCACAAATAATTCTTGACAAAAATAATAATTTTTTTGATGTATATAGGTAGGCATAATAAATATTTTTTATTATCTTAATAATAAAAAATTTAGATAAAATGCGTGAACATTTTTTTTGGAAAAAAAATATTTAAAACTACAAAATTGATATATGTGGTAGTGGAAATTATGATAAAAATAATAATTATTTTAAAAGTAATCAATTATCTTGGAAAATATTTTAAAATAAAGATAAAAAGTGTTTTATAATAATTTTTTATTAATTTTAAATATTTTTTATTTTTTTATTTAACTATCAACAACAATTTCACATTTAATAAATTAAATCTCTATTTATCTATAAAAAATAATTTATATTTTAAAAATATTTTTTAATAAGATAACTTATTTTTTATTAGTTAATTTAAATATTAAAAATAAGATATATTAATAAATTTATATATAAAAACTTATTAAGATTTTTAAAATTTGAACCCGTTAAGAAAAATCAATTTCTTTAAAATAATTTAATTTTAAAAAATATTTTTCATTAAATTTTTAAATATTCAAATATTAAAAAATATTTCTATAAAATAAAAAATCATAAATCATAATTTTTTTTCATACTTAAATATAGTGTATAAATTTCATTAAATATATAAAGTCAATGGCATAAAAAATATATATATCATGCTCTTAACCAACTTTTAAGACATAAAAGTTTAAAAGTAGTCACAACTACTTCATTGATAAGAATATAAAAATCTTAATTTACTGATGATCTCTTCTTGATTCTTTTTATCATTAGGCAGAAAATAAAATATTATTAGAAATAGATCACATAAGTATTAAGAAAATATTAAAAATACTGGTATCAATATTAAATTAATTTCTAGAAAAACTGTTAATAAAATTTAAGGCGAAAAATCAATGATAAAAAACTCTTAACTAAAATATATATAGGTACTTTCCATAAAAATAAAACCATTTTATTGGCATCTTAATTCATAAAATTACTATTTTATTTTGATAAGATTTTATAAAATGTTAATTATTATATGCTTATTGGTATATTTTTTATTTGTTCCAATTGACTGTTTTGTTATTTGAATTCAATTTTTTATTTGTTTCAATGTACAAAAAAGTCTTTAATTCTCAATTTTTATTTGATTTTAACCTAAAATTTCTTTTAAAATTTAACATCCAATTATATTAATACCATCCTCATTTATATGTATATAGATCTCTTATTAAATATAAAAAATAATTAAATAACTTAATATTTATCATATTAATATTTTCTAATAACTAATAGTTTAGGACTTAATTATAAATTAATTACTTATTAAATATTTTTTATTAAATAAAATATTATTAAATAAATAGCTCTACATGTTCAATTGTATTACTAAAATTAATAAAATAATTTAAAAAATAAAATATAATATTTAAAACAGTAATTGATAAGACTGCATTCTCAAGCAAAGTATATATATATATATATGTTGGTATCAGAGCCAAGGAATTTTGTGCATGGAAAGGAATTTGTTATTGAAAATTTTGAAAGTTATGTTTTGGGTATGCCAACTGAACCCGTTTTAGCCAAGGTTTAGGCGTCATAGGGTATAACAGGCAGTGGCCGCGACATAATTCAAGACTTTTAAAATAGATCCTTTTCTATGTAAATCAGCAAGTACAGTAAAATCAGATGATTCAGAGTCTTCAGAAATTGAAAAGGTAATAAATAAAAATGAACTAATATTGGAGGATTTTGTAAAAGCAATAGATGAATGGGAAATTCCTAAAGTAGATAAAGAACATATTTATAAAATTCCAAAGTTTAATGTTTTTAAAACAGATTATGTAATTAAAACAGAAGAAAGAGATTTTCAATTAAATAAACCTTTTGAGAAAATAACTCTTTTATTAGGAAGAACATTAAATCACCATAGGAGTAAAAAATATAAGTATATTCATATAGGATTAATACAGGTAGGAATAAAACCTTTAACTAGGGAAGGATTAAACACTAGTATTTTAGCAGTAGTAAGAGATGCAAGATTTTTAAATTTTCAGGATTCCTTGTTAGGATCTATAGAAACTAGTTTAAGTGAGGGACCAATATCTTTGAAGTATATCCAGATATGACAATATCATTAAATGATTTAAACATTTTAGACAGTATAGTTTTAGAAATAAAAACTCATAATTATAAGATGAAACAAAGGTCTATTCCGATAGCATTAATATATAAAATTCATTATAAAGCGATGAATTCGGCCTTTGGAGCAAAGTATAAATTACAACCAAAAAGGGGAGAAACAAGACTTTTACAAACAGATTTAACTAAAACAAATACAGTAATTCCTAAAACAATTCAATGGAAAGACATAACTTTGCCAGAAGAATGGATATTAGAGGGTATAGTATCTCCACCAGAACAAGAAAGAGTAAAACCAAATACAAGTTTAAGTATGATAGAACAGTTTGAAGATGGTAAAGTATCATTGAAATTTAATAGAAGTATGAGCAGTAGGTATACGGAGTCTTCGTCCTCTGAAATAACATAAGATATAGGAAGAGTTTCAAACCTACCATTAGTGATATATGCAGCATATAAAGGAGATGAGCCTAAACCCGCAATTCAGACTATAGTAAAACCCATATTTTCAACATCAGATATCCCAGATAGACATCATAAAATGAAAGGAGTTGATTATAGTTCTTCTGTACCCCAGGCAGTTTATAACCATGTAGAAAATTATTTAAATCAACAGGCTGAAATAGCACCTTCATCACCAGAATCACCATCAGCATCTGCTATAACAGAAAATATAAATAATATAAACAGAGAATTAAATGTTCTTACTAAAGCAAAGATTGAAAAGAAATTTCTAAAAGAAATAATTAAGACAAAAAATTTAAGAAAATTAAATAAGATTGTTAAAGAAAATAATTTTGAAAAGTTAAAAGAAGAATATTTTGAATATATAAATAAAGAAGGAAAAATAAAATTTTTTGAATGGTTTGAATTAAGAAAAATAAAAAGCATAAATCCACTAACAGTAAGAGATAAGAGGCCAGAATGGATTGTAAATTATAAAGCAATTCAAAGTGATTTTCCACCTAAAACGATTAGTAAAATAAAACATGGAGAAAATGAAATAATTTGTGCACCACATAAAATAACTAAAGAAAATGATACAGATAAAAAGGTAATAGAACAAAATAATTTCAGTAATGCAAGTTTAATTTGTATAGGCACTCAATTAAAAAAGATAGAAAAAATTTTAAAAGAAAAAGAGCTAGAAATAGAAGAGAAGAAAGAAATAAAACCACATGTATTTAAACCATATCAAATATCTAGTTCAAGCCAAAAAGAATTAAAAGCTAATAAAAATGAATTTTTGCAAAGTCTAAAAGACCAGTTAAGTAAAATAGAAACTTCAGAATCTAGTAAAAATATAATTCCGGAAACTCCTCTATCTAGAAATATAAATGCATTAGAAGAAGAGTTAGAATCTGAAACTGAACAAAGTCAGCCAGATTCAGAAGATATAAAGCAATTTGAAATAAATTCTATATCACATAGAGAAATAGTAAGTAGAGCACCAGATTTAAGATTAATAGAAAAGCCAAATATTACATCTCAGTTTAAATATAATGCTTCAACAGTATATGAATGGAATATAGATGGATTGTCTGAGTATAATATTTTAATTTACTCCAACAAATGACTATGGCAGCCAATGCATATAAAACCCAGTCTTTTGCTTCAGACAGAGCAATAGCTGAAATAATAATAGCAGGTTCCACAGGACAATTAAAAAGTTGGTGGGATTACCATCTAACAGATATACAACAATTAGAAATTTTAAATTCAATCCAAGTGGACAGTGATGGTGAACCCATATATAATGAATTAGGAGAAACTATTCAGGATGCAGTATCCACCTTAATTTTAACAATCTCTTTACATTTTATAGGAGACCCATCCCTTTTAAAAGATAAAAATGCTGAATTATTGAGTAATTTAAAATGTAAAAAATTAAGTGACTTCCAAAATTATAAAACCACTTTTCTAACAAGATTGATGTTAAGGGAAGATTCAAATCAAGATTTTTGGAAAGAAAAATTCTTAGCAGGACTTCCTTATTTCTTAGGAGAAAAAGTCAGGAACAATATAAAACAACAATTTGGTAACCCAATTCCATATAAAAGATTAACATATGGCCAACTGGTAAGTATAATTCAAAAAGAAGGATTACAAATTTGTCAAGATTTAAAGTTACAAAGAACATTAAAATATGAAATGCATAGGACTAAGCAAGAACTAGGATCATTTTATAAACAGTTTGATTATGGAATAACCCAAGATAAAAGTTGTAATGGTCAATGTTCTAAATTTAAACCAAGAAAGTATTATAAGAAAGATAAATATTACAAGAAGAGATATATAGCAAAACCTAGTATAATTCAGAAAGAAGGATTACAAATTTGTCAGGATTTAAAGTTACAAAGAACATTAAAATATGAAATGCATAGGACTAAGCAAGAACTAGGATCCTTTTGTAAACAGTTTGATTATGGAATAACCCAAGACAAAAGTTGTAATGGTCAATGTTCTAAATTTAAACCAAGAAAGTATTATAAGAAAGATAAATATTACGAGAAGAGATATAGAGCAAAACCTAGTAAAGAGGAATATTATAGGAAGAAAAGTTATAAACCTCATAACAAATATAGGAAGAAGGTTCCAATAAATAAAACTCAAAATAAAAAATCCTTTAAAGATTTAATATGTTTTAATTGTGGGCAAAAATGCCATACATCAAGATTTTGTAAGTTTAATAAGAAATTAAATGAATTAGAATTAGATGAAGAAATACTAAATAAAATTCAAGAATTATATATAGATTCAGAACTTTCAGAATCAGAAGTAACAGAAAGTGAGGATCAGATAGATGAATTAGGAGCTAGCTCGTCAGAAAAATCAATAAGTGTACTAACTAAAGATCAAGGCTCATTATTAGACTTAATAAATAATATAGAAGATAACAGTACAAAGGAAAAGTTTCTTAAAAAATTAATAAAAAGTTTTGATGAAACCGAAGAAATTAAAGATACTATTCCCAAAATAGAAAAACAAACTTATGATTTAACTAAAATATTAAATAAAAATAAGAATCCTAAAGCAACAATATCTATAGGAGAATTATAAAAAGAAATCAAAATGGTAAAAGCTGAAGTAAAAGATTTAAGGCATCAGCTTCAAAAAGATTCAAAAAGAATAAAATTCCTAGAAGAACAATTAATTTCTGGATCATCCTCCTCATTTGAAGAAATAGAGGAAGAAGATAATAAAATTAGTATATTAGACAATGAAGAAGTAGATAATAATTTTATTCTATTATTACAAGAAATAACTTCTAGAAAATATTTAGTAAAAATAACTATTAAATTATCAGAGGATTTCAGGATAGATACAATAGCATCGTTTGACACAGGAGCAGATTTAAATTGTATAAAATCAAGCTTAGTACCTAAAAGATTTTGGCAAGAAACTAAAGAAAAATTAAAAACAGCAAATAAGACTAATCTAAACATTTTAGGGAAAACAGAAGCCGTAATAGTAAATCAAGATTTAGAAATAAAAACTGTATTTCTATTAGCTCAGCAAATAAATCATATGGTAATATTAGGAACCCCCTTTATAAATTTAATAACACCTTATATAATAAAAAAAGACTGTATAGAAATTAAAATGAAAAATAAAAAGATTAAAATGAACTTCACAGAGAAATCCAAAACAAAAAATCTAAACTTAATAAAAGCACATTCCATTAGGACAATGGAAATAAATTCAATAATAAAATCCAGGACAGAGGATTTAAAAGATTTAAAAAATAATGTACATTTAACTAGAATTAAAAAACAATTAGAAAGTGAGGTCATAAAAACCAGAATAGAAAGGTTAAAAAATTGCATGGAAGAAGAATTATGTGCAGATCATCCTAATGCTTTTTGGATTAGAAAACAACATATGGTAGATTTGCCTTATGAATAAGGATTTAATGAGAACTCAATCTCAACTAAAGCTAGACCAATTCAGATGGCACCTGAACTATTAGAGCATTGTAAGAAAGAAATAAAAGAATTCGAGGATAAAAATTTAATAAGTAAATCAATAAGTCCTTGGTCATGTGCAGCTTTTTATGTTAATAAAAGTGCAGAAATAGAAAGAGGAACACCAATATTAGTTATAAATTATAAACCATTAAATACATCATTAAAATGGATTAGATATCCTATACCTAATAAAAAAGATCTTTTAAATAGTTTATATAATGCAAATATATTCAGTAAATTTGATATGAAGTCAGGATATTGGCAAATTCAAATAGATCCTAAAGATCGATATAAAACGACATTTACTGTTCCCTTTGGCCAATATGAATGGAACGTAATGCCCTTTGGATTAAAAAATGCACCTTCAGAATTTCAAAGAATAATGAATGATATTTTTAACCCATATTCAAAATTTTGCATAGTTTAAATAGATGATGTGTTAATTTTTAGTCAAAGTATTGAAGAACATTTTAAATATCTAAAAACATTCTGTATGATAATAAGGAAAAATGGGTTAGCCTTAAGTAAAACTAAAATGAATTTATTTCAGACTAAAATAAGATTTCTAGGACATTATATAGAACAAAGTATTATTCAACCAATTGAAAGGACAATGACATTTGGAGATAAATTTCCTGATGAAATAACTAATAAAACCCAATTACAAAGATTTCTAGGTTGTTTAAACTATGTTATAGATTTTTATCCAAACTTAAATAGGATGATAAAACCCTTACATAATAGACTTAAGAAAAATGCTAAACCATGGACCGAAGAACATACCAGTATTATAAAACATATAAAATCATTAGTAAAGGAAATTTCATACTTATATCTTCCTAATCCAGAAGCTTTTAAAATTGTAGAAACTGATGCTTGAGATATAGGATATGGAGGAATTCTAAAACAAAGAATAGATGGTAAAGAAAAAATAATCCAGTTTACCTCGGGACATTGGAATTCTGCCCAACTGAATTATTCTACAATTAAGAAAGAAATTTTAAGTATTGTAATTTGCATAAATAAATTCCAGTTTGATTTGTTAAATTAAAAGTTTCTAGTCAGAATCGATTGTAAATAAGCAAAAGATGTTTTAAAGAAAGATGTTAAAAACCCTGCCTCTAAGCAAATTTTTGCCAGATGGCAAGCTATTTTGAGCATTTTTTATTTTGATATTGAGTACATTAAAGGTAGTCAAAATAATATTCCAGATTTTCTAACTAGAGAATTCTTACAGAAAAATGGGAAGGAAGAAGAATAAACAGAAGGAAATAAAGTCCAGCTCCAGTTCTCCCACTAAAGCTCTTTCCGAACATTCAGAAAAAGTTATGGAAACCATTGTAAAACCTTCTAAACCCAGTAAAACCATAAATACCCAAGATAAAAACCCAGAAGATTTAAAGCGGTGGATAGAAGAACTAAGTAAATCGCCAGAAGTAATTAAAGCATTGCAGAATGTCGCATCCTCATCAAGCTCAGGTATGAATTCAAACCCTAAAGCGATCGTACCCGTTCATGGTACGACTAGTCTGTCTCAAACGGTAGACAGTAAAGACAAATCAAATCCGTTAATGGCTGTGGGTTTGCCAAAAATCCAATCTTCTCATGGGTATAGCTTTTATAAATGGACTATAAAACCACTATTTGACTTTGAAATTGTAATTGAAAATGGTTATAATGTTATAAACCCATGGGCAGTCATTAAAAAATATTATCCTGAGAATTGGTATTTTCTTCCCAAAGATTTTTCAAAATCTCAGGAATATTATTCAAGTATTTTAAAAGAAACAGATTCTGTAAAAATAAAACATAATTTTGATAAGAATGATAAAACAGTGGTAGCCTATTCTTCTTTGCAAATAAAAAGGGTTACCCATCCAAGAGATTGGCCAATCCCAACATTATATACAAAAATAACATTTAAAACTCTAAAAAAGCATTCTACTTCTTATAACTATTTTGATTACATGGATGCTTGGAAAAATGTTTTCTATATCCAAAATCCAACTCATACTCATTCCTGGTCAATATATTTTAACCAGTCAAAAATTAAAATTACCACCCAATTTCCAAATTGGTTTTTAAAGTGGTGGCAGTATAAAGGTATTTCGGAAGAAATAATTTCACCCGAAGTATTTCAAATATATCAGTATTTTAAAACCAATTATAAACCTCCTTAAAATGAAAAGTATATTCCTCCCTTGATGTATTTCTGTATGAACTTTTTTATTCCCTGGGTATACCAATGGTTCTTTGATTTTCAGTATTCATCAGGAACTAGTATACCTATTATTGTCAGAAAACATAAAATAAAATGGTGGGGATCATTCAAAAATACCACCACAGAGATGGTTGTAAAACAATGGATACTTCAAAGAGCACAGCTTCCTACTGTGTCTTATGCTGGAAAATTAACTCTGCAAGGAGAGCCATCATTTGGAGCCCAGAAAGCCCAATGCCAGGCCTTACTAGCAGCATCTAAAAACCCTGAAGAATTTAAGTTGATTTGCCAGCAAATGTATAATCAGCTTACTTCATCAGAGAAAGAAAAGTTAAATCAAGAGTCATCCAGTAGTAAAGAATCATCAAAACGGTCTTCTAGTAAGAAGATGGTCAAGAAAAAATCCAGCAGGAGAAAATCTAAAAAACAGTCCAGTTCGGATACAGAGTCAACAGCGTCTGAGACGTCATCCTCTGAAAATCCGGTATCTTCATACGACAGCAATGAAGATGACTGTTATGGTATACTTCCAGCTATCAAGATAAAAAGCAATACTGACAAAGTAAAAAAGGAAAAGAAAAAGAAAGAAAAAGTAAAAAAGAAAGGAAAAGAAAAGAAGAAGCGGGACACCTCATCTTCAGAATCAAATTAAAATCCAGCACAGTAAAGATTCGGTGGCAGGCAGGACACTGTTTACAAATAGTAAAGTGGCAGACAGACTATTCACCAACAGTAAAAAGGAAGAATAATGGCAGACAAGTCACTATTCATGAACAGTAAAAGCCCGCGTGATCCAACAGTAAAGACTCCCGTGGTTCTACCGTAAAACTTAGAAATTTTCTATAAAAGGGAGCCTCTCCCCTTGTGAAGGCACACTTGTAATCCCTCTCTCTCTCTCTAGTTTCCCTTTACATTTCCTTTGTATATTCTCTCTCTATTTCTAGAGTTCTGTATCAATTCTTAAATTTTAAAATATAGTAAGTTTCTTATTTATCTTTTTAAACTGTTACTTTATAAGTCCGTGTTGACGGCACTCTTCTCTTCTCCCCCCCACTCTAACTTAACTTTGGGGATCCCAGGTTAAGGTTGCAGGAACCCTGACCTCAGTAAGAAAATTAAAATCACCATAAGTATGCTCTGTGGTTGCGGCTTAGGCTGATCTTCCTAATTAGAAATTTGTTTGTTATAAAACGTATTAAATTTATACATTAAAAGTTATGATTTGATAAATTTTCATAAAAACTCTGAATCAATAGTGTTTGTGTGCGATCCATGTGTTTCTTGGGATTTAATATACTTCAAATGCCCCCAGGCGAATGGCCGTTGCTTGGTCTCTCCCTACCTTGGGAATGAAATGAGTGTTCTAAGATTAAAGTAGCGCCTCGACTAACAGCTTAAGCTTTTGGTCTGGTGGTAAGCGCCTTAATTAGGCCTTACGGCTCAATGGTATCTCAGAGCCAGGTCGCGGGTTCGATCCGTGGGGGTGAAGGGATTTTTAATATATAATATTACTTCAAATGCCCCAGGCAAATGGCCGTCCCTTGGTCTCTCTCCATTCCTTGGGAATGAATAGATATATATATTACAATTTTAATATAGCTTATTTTAATAATAAATATTTTAATTTTAAATTTAGTGTCTAAATTTTTTAACTTAAATATAATAGTGGCCTCAATTTTAAATTATGATATCCAATTTTAATTTTATATTTTCAATTTAAAATTAAAAAATATAATTTTGATTTTAAATTAAAATTACAATTGCATTTTTTTTCTAATTAGCAAAATAATTAGTTAAAATTATTTATTTATTTATTTATTTTTTCAATTGGTTCAGTTTTAATATTTTAAATTTTAGAATATTTAATTAAGTTAATTACATTAGACGTAAATTTAAATTTATTTACGTACTCGACCAACAAATTAAAAAATAAAAAAGATAATGTATTAAATGAAATATGACAAGAAAACACTTTACCGTTTAAAAAATAAAGCAATTTGCACTCATATAATCACTCTAATAATTATAAAAAACATATTTAAAAATATATATATATAATTTCGATTGGGTGTATATTTAAATTTAATTATATATCCGATTAATAAATTAAAGAGTATAAAAAATAATAAAAAATAGGCTAAATCAAATAATATTTTACAATTTAAAAAATAAAACAAATCACAGACTAATTTAATTGCTCTAATTTATATCATATATAATAAAACAATTCATAGACTAATCTAATTTCTCTAATTTATATTATATATAAAAATAAAAAAAAGTGAAAATAATGAAATTTTTCATAATATTTTAAAATTTTAAAATTATTTAAAAATAAATAATTTATCTTATAAATTAATTTATTTTTTAAAATTATTTTTCTAATAATATAATTGTTTTAATTAATAATCTATACTACAAATAAAAAAGTGAGAATGAAAAATAATAAAAATTTCTAAACTACTCTTATTTAAATATAATTATTGATTGTCCCCTATTTTGATCGATTACGAAATAAAATAAAATTTTTGTTATTTTAAAGTTTGAATTTATTTGAATATTAATTCTTATTTAAATTTAAATATATTTTTATTTATAATTTAATTTTAATTATTTATATAATTTTAAAATTTATATAAATTTAAAAATTTTGTTCTATTTATATTTAAATTAAATTTTAAAAAATTTTGTTATATAATTTAAAATAAAATTTATAAAAAATTAAAATTATTAAATATTTTTTAGAAAAATATTATTTCATGTTTTACAAAAAGATGATTTAGTAACAATAAATTTATTACTAATACATATTAAATTACCATTAATATTGGCATTTTATTTTGATGAGATTTTGTAAAAAGTTGATTATCACCTAGTGTTTGGATTCAATTTTTTTAACGTGTACAAACAAGTCTTTAAAATTGGACGTCCAATCATATTAATACCATCCTCTTTTACATGTGTGGATGTCCTTTTATATGTGTAGATCTCCATTTAAATACATAAAATAATTAAATAACTCAATATTTACATTTTAATATTTTATAATAACTAATAATTTAGAACTCAATTATAAATTAATTACTTATCAAATACTTTTTATTAAACAAAATATTATTAAATAAATAACCCTATAAATTCAATTATATTACACAGACTAATAAAATAATTTAAAAAATTAAAATAAAATATTCAAAACAGTAATTTATAACACTGCATTCTCAAGCAAGCAAATTACCATTAATTTTTTTCTAATCAGCAAAATAATTAGTTAAATTATTTATTTATTTTTTTATTTTTTCAATTGGTTCAATTTTAATATTTTAAATTTTAAAATATTCAATTAATTTAATTGGATTAGGTGTGAATTCGAATTTATTTATGTATATGACCAACAAATTAAAAAGTAGGAAAAATAGTGCATTAAATAGGTTATAACAAGAGAACACTTCAAAAAATAAAGCAATTTACACTAATATAATCACCCTAATATTTATAATACAAATCATATTTAAATATATAAATAATGGGTTATAAAATTAATGTTTAAATTCCATTAAATATATAAAATCAATGGCAAAAAATATATATAATGCCTTAACCAACGTTTAATACATAAAAGTTAAAAGTAATCTACTTATAACTATTTCATTGATAAAAATATAAGAGTCTTAATTTATTGATTTTTCCTTCTTGATTCGTTTTATCATGAAAATAAAATGTTATTAGAAATAGATTACATAACCATTAAGAAATATTAAAAATACGGGTTTCAATATTAAATTAATTTATTAAAAAAATGTTAGTAAAATTTAAGGTCAAAAATCAATGAAGAAAATAAAACTCTTAACTAAAATATATATCACGTACCTTCTATAGAAATAAAACTATTTTTTGATCCAGTTATTAGCATTTTAATTCATAACATTGGTATTTTATTTTGATGAGATTTTGTTAAATGTTGATTAGCATATGCTTATTGACATATTTTTTTTATTTTGCTCGAATTGACCATTTCAATATTTGATTATTAGATTTTGTTAAATATTGAAATGGAATTATTTTAGTAATATTTTAGTAATATTTTGTTAAATCTGATAATGAAATATTGAAATTGTCAATTTGAGCAAATAAAAAATATGCCAATAAGCATGTGATAATCAATATTTAACAAAATCTCATCAAAATAAAATGCCAATGCTATGAATTAAGATACTAATAAATGGACCCAAAAATTAGTTTTATTTCTATGAAAAATACATGACATATATTTTAGTTAAGAGTTTTATTTTTTCATTCATTTTTCGCCTTAAATTTTATTAAGAGTTTTTCTATAAATTAATTAAATATTGATAGCAGTATTTTTAATATTTTCTTAATGATTATGTGATCTATTTCTAGTAATATTTTATTTTCTATATAATGATAAAACGAATCAAGAAGAGAAAATCAATAAATTAAGACTTTTATATTTTTATCAATGAAATAGTTATAAGTGGATTACTTTTAATTTTTATGTCTTAAACGTTGGTTAAGGGCATTATATTTTTTTTTGTCATTGATTTTATATATTTAATGGAATTTAAACATTAATTTTATAACCCATTGTATATATATTTTAAATATAATTTGTATTATAAATATTAGGGTGATTATATTAGTGCAAATATCTTTATTTTTTAAAGTATTCTCTTATTATAATCCATTTAAATACACTATTTTTCTTGTTTTATAGTTTGTTGGTCGAGTACTTAAATAAATTCGAATTTACACCTAATTCAATTAAATTAATTGAATATTCTTAAATTTAAAGTATTAAAACTGAACCAATTGAAAAAAAAATAATAACTAATTTAACTAATTATTTTGTTGATTAGAAAAAATTAACTGTCCGTAATTTCAATTTAAAATCAAAATTAATCTTTTAATTTTGAATTGGAATATAAAATTTAAATTTGATATTATAATTTAAATTTGAGAACATCATTATATTTAAGTTAAAAATTTTGAAATACTAAATCTAAAATTAAAATATTTATTATTTAAATAAGCTATATTGTAACCATGAAATATATAAATATACTTTCCATGATAATGCAGTCTTATAAATTACTGTTTTAAATATTATATTTTAATTTGTTAAATTATTTTATTAGTCTTAGTAATACAATTGAACTTATGGAAATATTTATTTAATAATATTTTATTTAATAAAAAGTATTTGATAAGTAATTAATTTATAA